>NC_037670.1:103790521-104022136 GCF_003255815.1 Theropithecus gelada
AAAAAAAAAAAAAAAAAAAAAAAAAAAAAAAAAAAAAAGAATGCCTAATCAATCATATGTGTCTAGTAAAACAAACAAATCCTTTGGAAAAATTCTTTGAAACTTACAAAACATCTTTATTCTGTTTTTAATTATTATTTTAAGTTCAATGAGGTAATTATTTTTATTGAAATAGCAAAATTATTATCTAAAAAGCTAGTAGCAAAAATGTATGAATATCCATTATAAAGACACTTAGGATCATTAAATTTACTCATTAGCTATCTCATAAAATCAATTTTTTTTCCAATTTTATTTGTATTCTTTCATAGTTGAGAATTTGCGAT
Organism: Theropithecus gelada; assembly: GCF_003255815.1. NCBI lineage: Eukaryota > Metazoa > Chordata > Mammalia > Primates > Cercopithecidae > Theropithecus > Theropithecus gelada. The sequence continues at coordinate 103,790,848 of NC_037670.1, forward strand.
GTCTCTCAATTACAGAAGCAAGTTTATCTCACTGCTTATCAATATTCTCACCCTTAAAGTGAGAATATTATGCTTTCTCTACCCATCTCACAGATCAAATGAAATAAGTTGTGATACACGATAATGTAACTTGTACAGCAGAGAAAATTCCTGTAAGGTAATATACAGCTTTTTGTGCTAACCTTATGACTCTAAACATAAACTAAAATATCACAGTAACATGATTATCAGTTATATTATTAATTACATGATTGTAGTGATATTAATTATAAAATGCTCCATAAAATTATGAAGGAATTTCTTAGTGGCATCATCATCCTTCTAATGCCAAAATAATTCTTTTGAAAGTCATCCATGTCATTTATTTTATCAGTGCTATGTAGAATATATTTGAAACCTCCTGATTTGTTCCATAATAGTTATAAATTCCCCAATTTTACATTTTTACAGCTGTGATTCTAGTCTAAATTATAAGCATGGCTTGCTTTATTCATTCTCAATTATTCTTCGAGTAGCTTTAATGTTCCAGGGAATAAATTATACATTGACAATGTAACAACGAAAAAGTTTTTCCTCATGGAAAATTTGGTCTGAGTTATAATTTATGAAGTCATTGTCCATTGAGGTATGGTTAAAAATTCCAAAAGAAATATACATGTATACTGAATTTGAACAAGGAGTGGTGGAAGTCAAGTTATGCATTATTGGAATGGGAGGTTAAAAACAAGCAAGGAGTGAAAGCTAGGATGACATACATGGTAATGGAATACTGTTGGAGTGTATGTATATGGAGATATATATATATATATGGAGATATAGTATATATATGTGTGTATACACATATATATATAATATTTGTATTTATGTATATATACACTAGTTAAATACACTCATAGACAGTCTTTCTCTGTCAGAGGCCTAGAAGCAATGACACTTCATTGCTTCCCAAATAACAAAAAACAGGTCTCCTTGAAGAAATGGCTGATTACAAGATTAGAACAGAGAATATGTAAGAGTCTGAAGTATTTCATATTATTATAAAGTGAGGAAATGCTCAGGAAAAAGACAAAGGTTGGGATATGTCAAAGAGACATGGGAGTCAACTGAAAGAACTCTCACTGGTTAAAGTTGGTGTAATTTTAGCTAATAATAATAATAATAATAATAATAATGAGTATTGGTTTATAACCTAAACTATAAAATAAATATTTACAAGTCTATATTAATACAAATAAATGCTTGAGAAAACAAATACATTGTGAAAGAATAGACAAATTTCTACACAAAAACAAATAAATAATTTTTGTAGATACTACACCCTCAAGCAAGTAGAGCATACTTCCCCACTCCATAAATATCTGCTAAATGTACATATTTTGTTCCAAAGACCGTGGTATGGAGAAAAGGTAAAAGAGTAATTTTCCGGTGGAAAAACTTGACAAACGCTACCCAGCCAGATGATTAAGATTCACATCAACAGAGGTAAGTCATACTGAGAGTAATGGGAGTGTACCACTGTGGATTTTTTCCCAATCACTAATAAGCCCTATTTATCCATGAGAAAAACATTAGAACAATCTCAGTTGAAGGACATCCTATAGAGTATCTAATCAGTTTTCCTCAGCACCATTTAAGTCATCAAAGCAAAGGAAGTCCAAGAAACAGCTGCGGTCTAGAAGAGCCTAAGGAGACATGACAACTCAATGTGATACGAGAACCTGAACGAGATCTTGGAACAGATAAAGGACATTAGGTCAAAACTAGAGACAAACGAATAAAGTACATACGTTAGCTAATAACAGTATGTCAAAGTGGTTCATTATTTGTGATAAATATAATATAGAAATGTAAGATGTTAATAGAAAAATTTGGGTGATGGATATATTAGAATTCTTTATATTATCTTTATCTGTAAATCTAAATATATTTTAAAATAAAAATTTATTTAAACGAGTAAAGGTGTCACAGAAACTTACAATTTAGTACAAGCCCATAGTGCATTCTCATTTTATTTTCAATGTGATTAATTTTCCCTCAATTTGTGAAATTATGAATTTAACATTCCAAATGGAAAAACTACTTTGTTCATTAAAAATCATAAAATGCAGAATATTCTGCACAGCCAAAAAGATAGAAGTAAGAAATACATTTGGGAACCATTATGAAGAATATTTATGAGGAACTATCTTTTGTCTACAGAACTTGGTAAAATAATGGTATCCCTTTGCTTATTCAGAAGTAGTATTTGCTTTGTGTTTCAAAGGAATTTTTTATCTCTTAAAGTAACTGTTTGTAATTTAAAACAATGATTAAAGAGATATAATTTTGTCCATATTTTTCATCACTAGTTTCAACATATCCCATTGAAACATCCAATTATACAAGGTAAGTAGAGACAGCAGCCAAAGAATGCCATCATTCTTGCACCAGCCAAGTATGATATACTGAAAAAGGAAGAAATTGAAGAGGGGATTAATGCAACATAAAAGCCTTAAGCAGATATAAACTAAAGACATAATTAGGAACACTCAGCTGAGAATATTAGCATTTTCAAATGCTTATACATCTTATTCTTGCAAAAATGGTCTGAAACTCAGTTGTAAAATGACATTGACAGAATGAATAAGAATGATTCAGCAGCCTGTTATGGGAAAGATTAATAGCTCCTGTCCTCAAACAAGTTAATCTCTCTGTAAAAATATAGTGCTTTTAGGATACTTTAGAAGAAAAGAAATAAATGCTCACATTGTAGATCTTGGTGTGTGTGCGATTCCCCAGCTGCACTAATTTTCTATCAATGTTCTCTTTCAGGGAGTGAAAATCTTTAGGCACAGTATACACTCTATAATCATTGCTTCTCTACTTTAATTATGCTAAGGTAGTAAATAAGTTAACATTTTGGAAATTAAAAATAATTGTAGACTGAGAGACACTCAAGTTTAAGAATTTAGCAGATTTTCAAGCATGCAGAAAGTACCTAATACCTTAATTAATTTTCACTAACACGTATTCAATAACAAAACTGTCAGAACTAAGTTTTCCATTAAGACATGTTTATAAAAGTGTATGTCAGACATATTTAAATACTTTTAAAGGATTTTCCTAGTTAGAACTGCAAGAGACCTAGAAGATACATTCTCTGCCATTGTATCTGAATGGAGGTATAACACCCTTTGACCGAAAAAGTTTTAGGAAGCTTTATCTAAGTCATTTACCATAAAACAGCAATAAGGAATCAGATTATAACTATTATGAAGGGATCCAATCAAAATAATACTAAGAATGAGATAGGTCAGAGGTTAACAGGGTAGTTTCTAATGGGAGTAATTTTTAGTATAATAGTTAAAAATAGAAAATTGGAATTGCCTGTACATTTTTTAAGGTTTATATGCTCCACATTTCTAATAACCAAAGATAACATTATCATCATCAATAATATTCTAAGCTCAATTTCTATTTAAAACTGCAATTTTTAGGATTAAAGAAGAGCAATTCACATCTTTACTGTCACTTAAGGAAAGGGTAGAGGCAGATACCCATTAACTTTTATAGAGAGCCTACCATGTGCTAGGCTTTATGTTAGTAGCATTACATAAACCAAACACATTTAACAGTGAGAGAACTTAGGCAAAACATGGCAAAATTACATGTTAAGATAGCAGAGCTGGCAATCAATTAAGATGAGATGTAAATTAAGGCCTTTTGGACATCCAAGAGTTTATACCACATAATAGACATATACTAATTAATATCTACTAGTTTAGCTAGAGTTAAAAACACATTCATTGAATCAGTGAATAATGGTGATTGAAATGTTCTAAATGTTAAAAACATTAGCTTTGCTGAAATCTAGTAACAACTGCTATAGCTCTCATAGCTATAATATTGCACAAGGTTCCATAAGCTTTGTTGAGAAGTCAACCTTAAGCCTACTTCTCTCTGGATTTACCCTCCATTACTGTGCAAGACTGGTGATGCCAGAAACTGTTGTATAGATTGAGCATGCACTACAGCACTTCTGTTGATGAGCTACATATATTTATTTAGGAAGCTTATCCTGATCTCTCACAGTCTGTGTTCTCGTCAGAGAAAGACGGAGCAATTGGATCATTGTATCAGACACTTTCATAATGTAAGAAAATACACACCCCTATAAATATTTTCTTGCTTCTGCAAGGAATACACACACATACACAGGCATACATATATGTGTGTGTATGTATATATGCATGTGTCCATGTATACACATACATATGCATATATATACATTTATTATAAAGATTGTCTTTTACTTTGCATCATGTAGGCCTTTCTTACATTAACTGATATTAAAGAATCCCTGTATATATTCAAGGAACATGAAAGTCTACCTCCTCTTAGCCATTAAACTCAAATGGTTTTTCTATTTTCTTTATTACATATACTTAAAAAGGGCAAGTTGGAAAAGAGAAAGTTGTTTTAACTTATCACTGACCTGCTTCTGAACTGAAATGGTAATAGACATACAAATAATAGACTGTAAAACATACCATTCAAGTAAATGCATCCCCATATTACAGTTATTTTATTCCTCAATAAGAATATTCATTTCTAGAAACCTAAAGACATATCCTGAGGACTTTTTCCAGTATATATATAGAGATGCTCCTTATCTTACAGTGGGAATACATCCCAATAAACCTATTGTAAATTGAAAATATTTTAAGTCAAAAATGCATTTAATACACCTAACACCACAGGAACATCATAGCTTAACCTAACCCACCTTAAACATGCTCAAACACTTACATTAGCCTACCACTGGGCAAAATCATCTGGCAATACAGTACCCTGTATTGTAGAGTATTGGTTGTTTACCTTCTTGATTGTGTGGCTGACTGGGAGCTGCCTCTCACTGGCACTGCTCAGCATCACGAGAATGTTAAACTGCTTATTGCTAGCCTTGAAAATGATCAAAATTCAAAATTTGAAATATTTTTACTGAATGCATATCACTTTCACACCATCATAAATTCAAAACAATTTAAGTCAAAACTTGGTAAGTTGGAGACTATCAAATATTAGAAATTTTATTTCAATTTTATAAGCATTCCTAAAACCTTGCAATTTTGTACCTAGAAGCACAGTACACAGTTTCTGTGAAGGTGAAATTTAAATGTGTATCATAACTACATAAAGAATGATTATTAAAATTTGGATAAAGGATACATTGTACCTAAGAATAAATAATATTTTCAGGACTAGAGCTAAAGTCACACGCCACTGATTCCAGAACTAATAGCTTTTAGTCAATTATCACCAGAAAATTCTTGTTGATTCAGAAATGCATTGTTGTGAGAGATGCAATGTGTGCAGAAGGAGAGGATGGACACTAAGTCATCAATTTTGCCTTAACCAAACATCTGCCTTTCATAATCCTATTCCTCCTTCTCAACAAGACCAAGTAAACACATAAGCAAAAATGATTGATTATGTTGTATAGCCTAGGTAATTAAAGTACTTAACTAAATGGTGCTTTTAATTCTCTCATAATTGTAATAATAATTCATTTATTTTTATAATTTTTGCTTTTCTCAAAATTGCAGGGATGATAATTTTAGTGTGACTAAAGCGAAGATTTTAGTAGTAATTAAAGATTATATTCTGACAGATTTAAAATGATGACTTATACCTTAAAAATCAAATTTTCCTTCAAAAATCTCTTGGGTATGTCATAAACCAATAAGTTAGGTGATTATCTCTTTTCATTTAGGACCAAATTGAGTGACATATCATGGGAGAGACATATACCTCAGTTTTGATAGATCACACGTTTTACTTTTTATGGCTTCCATTTCCTCATTAAAATTGTCAGAAAATATACAGGACATTGTCTTATTTCCCTCAATAAATTAAATCTATTTTATTCAACCCCAACTCACTTCACCCTGTCTCTCAGTGGAGAGCCTTCAGTGTTTAACCTGGTTACTCTAATCTCCTGCTCTGATTATTTTCCGCTTTTAGTCCCTTAGTCTCAGTAACAATTCCTCCGCTTCTTAGATGTGGTTGTCTCTTAATACCCTAGGTAGAAATTCTGAGATTTTCTTCTCTAACTTAAATGTCGTACTTGTCTTATCAATTCAGCTTACTTCCTCAGTCCCAGGAGACCAGTTCTTCTTCCTCTTCATGATTATATTTCAGTCATCCATCTCATCAAAACATACACACACACACACACACACACACATCATTATTTTCACCTTTTATAATCAAATACTCCAAATTTCTGATTTGGTCTTTATTTCTCTATGTTCTATAAGTTACTTTTCTGAATGATTTTGTCTATTTCTAAGCCGTAAGCTTCCACACATCCTAATATCCCCTAGCTTCATTCACAAATGACTGTTGAATATGTCTATCTAGCTGTCCCATATTTTGCTTTACTAAAACTGGGCTCCTCTGTACCCCTCCAAACAAGATTTTTTTCTGACATTCTGATACTGAACCAGGCCCATTCTGCCCAATGTGTTGTATACTAATCACTGAGATGACAAGTTTTGCAATAAAGAATTTATTCATGTGACAGCCAAACAAGGAGGCAGGAGAACAGGTCTGAAACCACCTTCCTCAAAGATGGGGTTTTAGTGATATTTATAACATAGAAGAGTAAGGTTTTCTGAGGCATAAGGAAAGGTTTTAGGGATAAGGAAAAGTGAGGCAATTGGTGTTCCATGCAAACATAGTCAAGTTGTAAGGTTCTTCATAGGATACATGTCCACAAACTGGCATTATTTGCATGATCTGAGAGTGAAGTTTCTGGCCTTCTGACAGTAAAAGGTCCACCACCGGACAGTCACATGGGCCCCGTTGAAGAATTGGTGGGCTCGGCAGGCTTGATCTGAAAAAAAACTGACTCTTAAGTTCCAGAAAAACAACTGAAGCAATTATTACTATGGCGACCCACAAGTCAGAAATGTTACCTCTAAGACTTAGCTATGTAACCTTTAAATATATGGACTCCAAGGTCAACTGGAAGCAAGTAAGTAAAAGCAAGTAAGACAATGACCGAGATTGTGATGTTCTTCTATGTTGTGGTTCCCATTTATTGTTGTATAGTCATAGTCAAAGTCAGACAACTCTTGAGAGGCCCGCTTTGTCCAAGAATGTTGGATTCGTAGTTTTACTCTTTTCAATTTTATTGAGGAATGAGTCACCAGCAGCATCTCATATAGTCCTGTCCAGGGAGTATGAAGTTGATCTTAAACCAATTTCTTTAGAGTCTGAAGGGCAGTTACTTGAAGAGTCCAGATGTTAGAGTCTAAACATTTTTAGTTAAAGTGAAAGTAGTCAGTGGCAATCTAATACGTTTTTGCATATGAGCTTCAGCTTGCAGCACCTCAGGAACACGGAAGCATCAATTTATCGAATGCAAGTCAGAAAAAATGGAAGAAAACTTGAGGAACATTAGTTTGGAGACTTGTATTCAGGAGAAAGTTTAGGACTCAGTTCAAATTGTAGGCAAATAACAAAAACTCAAAATAAGTCACAAGGCTAGACTCTAATAACAGGTGTACTATAGTTTTCTTCTAAAACACAATTTTTCTCTCTCCAGACTCCCATTCCTATCAAAGACATATCATAATAGGACCAATTTACTTATAAAATAAGTTTTCATCTTATTAGACTTGAACTGATTATTTGCATGAAGTGCAACAAGAATAATGATTGGTCATATAGACTCTTTTAAAATTAGCTTTGTTGGAACCTTGTTAGAAGGAACCGCTAGCTAGATATTTAAAAGCCTTAGGGCTAACCAAGCCAAAGATTTGCTAACAGACTGTGCGTGTAATTCCTATATCAATTGATGTTTCTCTTTTCTTGTGGCCCTAAAATATCTTTAGGTTCCTGGGCCTGTCAGAAAGACCTATTTTGCTTACCCCAAGGACAGAAACCTTGTCAGAGAACCATGGTAGGTACCAGGACAGACATTTCAAGGGACTTTTTATTGACTCTATAAAGTCAACAAAACATAAGGATTAGCTATATGACTTAGTAGATATGGTTTTTAAGATTAACTAGAAGCCAGGGACTAAACGCAAGCAAGGCATGTTAAGTTTGCTTGGCCTAAGCAGGTTAGTCCTTAGTTTCAATTCCTTATCTTAGTGAATGACATCATTCATTTAGTCTAGAAGCTTCAGTGATTTTCTATAAAGAATCTTTCCCCACATTGTATAGCAAAACAGTTCCCAGAGACCGGTTCTCTCTTCCTTTTTGAAGTGAATTATGAAGTGAATCATTGATAACGTAAGCACAAAGAAATCCAGAAGCTTTTCCTCCTTAGTAACTCTACCCTTGTTTCGTTTCGTATTTAAAGGTAATAATAACAACTGTTGAGCCTCTATTATGTGTTGGACATTCTATGTTACATTGACTATGTTGCCATTTAATCTTGACAGTGGTCTTGCAACTTTGATATTATTTCCAGTTCCTGCATGAGGAAACGAGACCAAATACACCTAAGTATCTTACCCACAATCATATGGGCAGTATGTAAGTCTAAGTTTGTTTACCTCTAAATTCTCATCTTTATAATATCTATATCACTTGTGGCCTCGAAAAGTGATAAATTCGACTACCTGCAAACATCAAATACCTGCAACCAGCACCTCATTCTTGTTTAGTAAGTTCCTCCTGAACTGAAGGAGGAACCAGTAATAACATTGTGTTGTTTTCTTGAAAAATTCTAACAGAGTGAATGTTAAGTGTTCTCACCACAAAAATGATAACTATATGAGATCATGCATATGTTAATTAGCTAAATGTAGTCATTCCATAATGCATATATATTTCAAAACATCATGTTGTACACAGGATAAATATATGTAATTTTATTTGTCAATTAAAAAAATAAAGCCCTTAAATACTCCTTTTTATATTTTAATAATTTGAAGTTCAAAACTTACCTGCTGAATCATGAATTATTTCATACAGAAAATCATCATAATGAGATTCCATTCTTCAACCTTTATGCTTAAGTACCATTTTAATGGCTGTTATCCATAAAGATAAAACGTGTCTAAATCACTTGAATCTGAAATCCAATCAACGGTCCTTGAAATGGTGCCGTGATACGTAATAATCATTTTCAAGAGGATTTAAATTTGGTTTTAGTTAGTATAGGTACATGTTTGATTTATTCAGTTGGTGAGACCATCTTTGAAGAAGTCTACAATTTTGGTCACCAAGGAAAGCAGGTTTGCTCAAAGAAATCCTTGTCTTCTGGTAAATCTGTGTGTGTTTTATAATGCCAAAACTAATTAATAAATATGTTACACCACTCCTTGTACTTTGAGCAGCAGAAAATATTTGTGTGTCTTCTGTCATAAACAAAGCAGCCAGGCTTGGTGGCTCACACCTGTAATCCCAGCACTTTGGGAGGCTAAGGCAGGCAGATCACGAGGTCAGGAGATCGAGACCATCCTGGCTAACACGGTGAAACCCCGTCTCTACTAAAAATACAAAAAATTAGCCAGGTGTGGTGGTGGGCACCTGTAGTCCCAGCTACTTGGGAGGCTGAGGCAGGAGAATGACGGGAACCCAGGAGGTGGAGCTTTTAGTGAGCCGAGATCACCCACTGCATTCCAACCAGGGTGACAGAGGGAGACTCCGTCTCAAAAAAAAAAAAAAAATTAAAGCATTAAACTATAGAAATATGTTTTCTTGCTTTCATCGGAGCCTCAAAACAACACAAGGTTATACTTCCAATTTTAAAGATAAAGCACATATTCAGATAATTAAAATAATTTTCTCAAAGTGAAAAATAGACAAGCCCTTAAACAAAAAGGTCAGGATATGAATATGTGAATATGACTTTAAAATACACCAAAATAGTGGTGACTCAGTAATGTCAGCTTTGTATTTGAAGGACAGGATGATATTGCTGTCACTCCATATTGTCATATCACAGGTTATAGCAATAAAATTAGTTTATAGCAGCATTTTATTGTTGCTCATAAATCAGAGTGTAAAACTTAAACTATATGAAGACACTAGAGGATGTTATGGATAAAGAGCTTCCGAACATAATGAAAATATCTCTAGGTAGCAACAACTGAAATTTGTCTTTGAATTATTCCTGCTCAGTGGCCATTCAAAATTAAGAACTCATAATATCGTGGCCCAGTTGTCCATAGTAGAAAAGAAATAAACTCAGCGATTTCAGCTTTATTGATATCGTGGAAATAATACAGATTGATTATTTGGTTAAGACAGAGAGGCCACTGCAAGCTGAATTTACAATTCAGATTTAATTTACAATTAACAATTCTCATTCAATGGATGTAAATTAAATATCTTAGTTCTTTTTAATAGTTTATTAAAATTTAAATGGATAGAAACTTGATTATGCTAGTTATGCAACTTGACATACTTAGACTTTTTTTAATTTTAAGAATTTAAGTAGAGAGGCAAATATTCTTGCATATTGAGGTGTGTTTATGTTTTTCTGTTCTTTTATGTTTTCAAATTTAATACTTAAATGTGACCAGCAGTTAGTCCACAATTTACTCTAATCACAGACGATCAAGATAATGAAGTTTAAAAATCAAATACCATGCATGTGGTAGCTTCTGCCAGCTGCAACTTGCTATGCTTCTACAATAAACATACAATACTTTTAATGTGACTGGTATAGACCTCCAACTAAGAGTTGCTAACTTAACAAGAAGCTAGCAAATTCTTTTAAAAAAGAATGATTGGTGTTTGGATATCTCCTGCTGTGTTAAAAATTTCAATGGCAGTAATTAGCAGCAGGTTTTTCCATCTGGGCATGATAGACAGAAGAAAGGAGCCCCTGGAAAGGAGGATATAAAGAAAGCAAAAACTAGAGGGGAACTGTAACAATTGAGCAGATGACATGTTGTTTGATCAATCGCTACCGTCGTAATAAATATGTTTCATAGAAAGGTATCAGAACTTTGTACAGTGAAACACTAGAAATTACATTCGTAAGATATTCATGAATTAGAAAATTATGTCTCAGCTTTGTGATTTTTAACATTAAAAAAGATAAGTACAATTAGGCACATACTGTTTTAATGCAAAACATTAGAAACATATTTATTTACTTGATTATTTTAAATATAGTTTCTGACTTGTTCAAATCATGGCTTTGATTTATTGGCAATTTTTAAGTATAACATCCAGAGCATTTTCTTTTTTAAAGATACACACCATAAATCAGTACTTTAAGATCATAAAAAGACTTAAAACAGCCATTTTAGAAAAAAAGAGTTTGTACTATAAGTATCTTGGTCTTAAATGTTAATTATGAAAAATGAGCAAAAGGAATGATAAATTACTAAATATATTTTTAAAATATTCCATGAGTATATTCTTAAAATGAACAAGATACTTAAGAAAAATTTTCCAAATTGTTAAGAATGTATGCCTTATTTATGGCAAGGCCAACCTTGTAAACCCACATACTTTGGTCTGAAATCAGGTAGAAAAAAAGTATCTATCTATCTATTTATCTACCTATCTCCCTCTATCTATCCATCCATCTCTGTACAAAACCTATCTAAAATGAGAATTTGACATCTGAATTATTATCTGTGTAACAACTGGTGTTGAGATAGTTGTATTTGGAGCAAACATATCTGATAAAAGATAATGAGCTTTGTTTTAAAGAACTGATCCAAAGATCCCAGGTTGAGCTTCATTTCTTGGCAGCATCTATTTTTAGTATGGGAATAAAGGAACAGGCACTACCTATTTTAGCCCCAAATGGTGGGTTTGTTTCTCAACAAAAGGGAAGTTTTATATGTATTTTAAGAAACAAAATATCTTCTAGAACATTTCTTATCAGAACTAAAACTGTTAATGCATAAATCCTTTTCAATTTTTTAGCAGGAGATTCATTCTTCTCTAATTCTGCTTAGGACCCACTTTAGTAAGACTTTCTGCCTTAGATTAATTACCCTGATCTAATTCATTTAGTGGAGGACAGCTGTGGTACGTGGGTTGCCCACTGATGTATTGTGTTAAATGACGCCCATCTGTCATTGCAGCATATCAGCATGGATTCAGTGTCATCCACTTCATTGGTTCTGCTGAGATGTGAAGTATGGCTACAATGTTTACTACTGTTGTTAATTTAATATCTACACCTTTAATAACCTGACTGCTGTCATTCCCTGAACAATGATACATGATGGCCGGCAAAGAACCAGATAGAAAGCATTAACTAGACAGCGAAGCAGACCCTCCGGTATAGTTAATTAGAACACTTGTGGGCAAAGTTGCTATCGGGGGCCCTGTAGGGCATTCTCCTAGGGAAATTCTTTATTGAGAAATAAAGTTAAAAGGATTTCTGTTAATAGCACTTCTGACAAATTTAATCATTAATTAATGATTAAATTCTGACACATTTAATCCTTTATTCTCTTAAAACAGAACTATTTTTTAATAGTCCTTTTATCTTTTTAAGAGTTCATCTCGGATGCTTCTTTATTGTCTTGTTACTTTACCACAGCTCCCCAAATATGTAATATATGTGCTTCATTGGAAACTGGTTGATGCAAGTATAATATACCATAGGTAATGTTTTGCTTTTAATGTTTTCTTTCTTATCTAAACTACCTTAGCCCAAAATCTCTTGAGAAGATCCAAGGATTTCAAAGTATACATGTTATCTATAATGCTTGATTCTGTTTTCAAAATAAGTCATTAAATATTAATATTTTATATATGTGAATTGCTTGTATAATGTGGTAAAATAAAATTTAAAAATAAGAGTAATATGCATGTTTACATCCTAAATACATCACAAGTTGACCTTATAAAATATTTAAAATCATTAAAAAATTGATGAATATACAAACAGAAAAATTTTGTTTTTAATACTTTATAAAAGCTAAAGAATATGTCATTTGATTTTTATGTCCATTTAGTTATTATTTTTCATTTTCAATGTTTGTTCATCTTATTTACATTATATTCATGTTTAATGACCCTTTAAAAAATACCAATCTCTTCAAATTTTCCGTCCATTTTTTTGCCTTGAATGAAACTTGGTCCTATAGGTGGTTGCTTTCATTAGATTGTCTTCAAATAGGTTCTAATGTATTCTCCCACAATCTATATACTTACATTTGGAAAACTGAGTCATTATTTCAGTAATACTCAAAGACCAGCAATACACAGTTACTCTTAACTTTTGTTTACATATAAATTTCTCTTTTAAGGCTTATGCTAGCTGGATAAAATATCTTCTCTCCCTCTTTATTTAAACTTCCTGTCTGTTTCACCTATTAAAAATCAAACTGTTTCAAAGTAAATCAACTGTGTACCAGAACAAGACTTGAGAATATTAACCAAAATAGAACAAAACAAGATTATACAGCAACAACAACAACAACAACAAAACACCTAAAATTTATAATGTTTAATTCAACAAGTAATTACAAGGCATGTAAAGCAGCAGAAAAATATAACCCATAATGAGTAAAACCAATCAAAACTGACTGAGAAATTACACCAATTATGGAATAAGTAAGAGTCGTAACTATAATACTCAAGAATACAGAGGAAAACAAGTTTGTTAAAGAAAGACATGAGAGATATAAAAGCCACTCAAATTGAAATTCTAGAGATGGAAAATGAACCAGACAAATATTTTCAGCAGATTAGACATTTGCAGAATAATGAACTTGATAATACAGCAATAGAGAGAGATTACTCAAAATAAGACACACAAAAATATTTTTTTAAGAAAACCAGTTTATTAGTAAGCTATGTGACAACTTCAAACATCCTAATGCATATGTAATGTAAGTACCTGAAGGAGAGAAGAAAGTGAAGCAGACAGAAAAGTTATTTGAAGAAATAATGACTCAAAATTTTCCAAATCTAATGAAAAATGTAAACCCACAGATCAAAAAGCTCAACAGAACACAATCAGAAGAAACAGGAAGAAAACTGCCTCAAAGGTACATCTTAATGAAATTTCTTAAAACTGTAATGAGAATTCCAGTTCCACAGTGTTGCCAGAATGTGGCATAGTACATTTTTTTGCTTCTATGAGTCATTTTAATAGCTTTAATTCACATTTCCTTGTAACTAAATACATTGATATTTGTTTATTTTTATCCGCTTATTTTCTATACATACATTGTTTTTGGTAAAATGTCTATTCAAGTCTTTTGATTCATGTTTTAATTATGTTTTCTAATAATTGAGGTTTTATTAAGTTGCCAATGGTGTTTTATGGCATTGGCTATCATTTGTTTAAAATATGAACTTTAAACTTCTGACCTGTTCAAGAAGTATGAAGGATTTGGGGCATTATTATATACACATAATATCAGTCCCTCAAAACATGCTGAAAATAACAAATATTAAAATTGTAAAACTTTTAAATATTATATGGTATATATATGAAATTATTTTAGTAATTAAATTTATAGAGTTTTATGTATACAATAATTTCATTATATTATAAAATAATTTTAATTTTCAGAGTCCAATTTTTCAACTTTTTGTTTCATGAACAATATTTTGATCTTATATCTAAAAACATCATGAACTAACTCAAGGTTGCAGCAATTTTTTTCCTTTGTTTGACCCCAGAAATTTTATAGTCTCAGATTTTATATTGATGTCTATGAACAATTATTTGAAAAATGTTGGTTTCATTTTTGTGTATAGTTTAAGAAATGAATCAGCATTCTCTTTTTTGTGTGTGATGCCATATCCCCAAATATGGTAGCATCACTTGTTGAGGAAACTATCATTCTTCATTGAATTGCTTTTGCTTTTCCATCTTTCTCTAAAATCAATTGACCATATACGTATGGGTCTATTGCTGCTCCTTTGATCTGTACAAACTCTGTCAATATCTTTTTTTCTGATTTCTAGTGCTTTATAATAATTGATAAAATCATATAATTCAAGTCCTCCATCTTTCTTCTGATTCAGTTTTTAGGTTTCCTACTTTTTTTCTTTTTGCCTTTCTGTATAAATTTAAATCAACTTCTCTATTTCTCTAAGTAAATCTCACTGGTATTTTGAATAAAATTATGTTGAATCTATACTTATTTACTTCTCCAATATAAGAACATTATAATTCCCTTGAATTATTTAGATCTCCTTAATTTCAATGAGTAAATATTTTAACTTTCCATTCCAAAATTTGGCAAATATCTTTTTTAGGTGTATTGCAAGGTATCTTATATTTTTTGATGCCTGGCCTAAATCATGAAATTAATTTCCAAAAGGTAGTACATATTATTTTCTTACTAGTTTTAAATTTCTGTTGGTAGTGATTATGTTCCCTTTATTCATTCCTGATATTGGTAATTGGTGTTTTTTTCCCTTGACTATTCCTCCTGTTTTCTCAACTCTACAATGAATCAACTTTTGAATTTTTTATTTATTTCCCATTGTGTCTCTTTCTCTTTCAAAAATTTTTGTTCTTAATTTTATTACTTTATTTTCTTATTACTACCATTACTGGCAGGCAGATTTTTCTAGTTCATCCTTTATCTGAGTTTATAGTCCATGGCTTTGCACGTGGTCGTCATTTCCAATTCCTTGTCTTGTGCAGTCCAATGGCCTTTTCTTGCATTTTCTTATGGGATCTTTAAAATCTTCAGACCCCAGTTGCCTGATATCAGCATGACTAATATCCACCATGATAACATATACTGCCATACTATGGTGAAAGTATTGAAATATTTCTACAAAAGTTTGTTAATGACTGCTTTTCTGAGCTCCATGAGTGTCTTCCAGCCATCCTGGCCTGGCTGGTCATTCCCACTTTCACACTGTACCTGCTCATAACTCATCAGGGATTTTCAGGACCCGGCTCAGTCAAGGTCTCTGCCTTTGTAAAATAGGTGCTTACTTATTATGAATGTCAGCTCTCAAATGTCATTTAGTATCCTTAGGTAGATTTAGCTTCTGAGTTTGCTTAGCATTTAGGTTTTTATCCTTTCTCTGAAGGAGGATGGAGTGTGTTACTGGGATTTCTCCTTAGTTTTGGGGGGAAGTTAGTTAAGTATTTGCAAAAATAGTTATTGGTTTTCTGCCATCTAGTATTTTATACTGGAAGAATTTTCCAGATTATCTAGAAGATTACATTGCTAGATTGTTTTTCTCAAATCTCAATCTTATCTTTACCAATGATGACCTGGGGAACTATAATATTATCTGCCATTATTTCTATGGAAATTTTTCAAATATCTACTATCTGGCTAAAAACACAGTTTGGAATTTAATGTACACAAATATTTGGCCCAGCCATAGGGACAACAGATTGCATGAAAAATTATTTTTACAGACAGACACAAAGTAGGTTAACATGAGAATTATTTTCTGAGCTCTGTAACTCTTTCCATCATGCACCTTCATCACCATTTGTGAAAAAATGCTTTAGACAAACTCGCAGGCATTGCTGGAAATGATACAATTGAACTACTGAGGTATAAAAAGTTATGAAAAGAACTAGTCTTTTAAAATTGAGTATTTTCTTCAGTAGTTGAATGAAATCTTCTATTTGCAACAAATCTAGGATGGTAGAATTATATACACAGCAGGCATAAATTGGAAAGAAAAGTGAAGTAATTTGTAGTCTTGAATTAATAATAGTGATGTTTCAATCTCCAATTTTTTTGACCTATGAGAATTAACACAAGCTCTATGTAAACACTTATGGAAGAATCACTTGATTAAGAGATTTCTAGGGAAAAAAAAGTTCAGTCACAAATATATAAACGTTAATGAGCAATAAATGATTTTCTTTGCAGTCAGAATCAATCGCTAATTTTTACTTCAGTTTAAATGTATTACAAGTACATGTGTTTATACCTTACCTCTTGACACTCATGAACTCAGTGAAAGAAAGTAAAAGGGAGACATTTTTCTTTCACATTTTTATATCTAATAGACTGTCTTTGTTCAAACATCTAGGAACACAACCGATGTGTACGATAAACAAATGGATGATTTGTTACATTGACCTCTAAGCTTTTAAATGCTTTTCTAGGATCAAAATGTAAGAAATGATAATGTAGCAAAATGAAGAACTTCAGAGAAGCCTATGTGAAACTAATCCAAAATGCTTCTGGAACTAAATATGCTGTGCATAGCCATGTGCAGCATTTGCCATTTTGAACATGAAAAGTGCTAATTACTGAATTGTGTAGGTAGAAATCATTTGAAGTTACACTTTAGAAATTATATTTGTTATTTGTAATCTAAAATGCACTGCCCACTTAAAACATACACACATACACACATGTGTGTGTTCCTGTTTGCCTCTGCACATATGTGCGTGTGAGTGTGCAAAGTTTATCAGAGTAGATAGTTCCAGGCCAGTTAATAATGTTCATTTGATTTAAGCAATGCAATCTATTACATTGGTTCAGAACATAAATATAATATATTGTTCACGAAAGATATTTATCCTGTGTTGGCTCAGGGAAGTCATTCTTTCTAGGTTTGGAGGTTGGTTCTAGCATTTGCCTACCACATGTTCTTTTGACAAGCTTCTAAATTTTGTTCTGCCCATTTTATCACATGAAAAAATAGGTATTATTATATCTGCCATTGAAAAGAAATTCATTGTGAGAATTTCATAATATAGTTCCTACATAACCCATGGCACAACATCAGCTAGCACAGCATCAGCATACTTGGTATATATTTAGTGTATACCATTATTATCATTACTATCATCATTATTATATAATACTATAGTAAGATTTTAGATTATACCAACTCATTATAAAGTACATTATTATTGTGGGAAAGCGCACTGTAAAATTTAACTTGAGGCTCCACTGAAGGAGAGTGAGCTTGTTGGTTCTAGTGACATCAGCTCTAGGACTTAGTTCTAGCTTTGACTTTGACTGTCATGTTGCATGCTTTACTTAGCTGCTTGGGTATGAGACATTTGCCTGTCCCTATTACCAAATGTGTTCCAACTTTACACTAATCTCTAATATATTTATAAAACACCTACATTATATTGTGCTTTCTTTCAAAAATTTCAAGCTGTGCACCTACCAACTCAGTAAGACATGAGAAGATGTAGAAATGGAGATAATGGCAAATATTGAGCTAAATATTTGGTGTATGCTCTCCTCAAAAATCTTCCATGAAAGGAGAACTCTTGGAGGGAGGGACCAATTAGCTTTCCTCATAGTCAGAGGCTGTCAAAATTATTGTACCCGTATGAAGGGCTGAACATAGAGTCCTGAAATCCCAGGCACTGGTCAGTGAAGGAGACTTTGTAAATGTACAGCAAAATACTTTATCTTTTCAAGCATCTGAGACATGCTATTAGAATGTACCTGACTTTTTTTTACATCTTACCCCAGGTATCTTTAAAACAGTAATGAAATAGCTCAAGTATCTAAAGTAGTCCTAATATTCTGAATCTAGTTTTTTTCAGTAAGTAGTAATAATAGCATTATAGCTGGTATATATTGAGTGATTCTTATATGCTAAAAATTGTGCAAGATTTGTAGAAATATTATTTTACCTTTCCTCAGGAAAATTTATAGATTAGGTGCTATTGATAATAGATTGGAGAGGAACACTGAAGCATATGAAATAAATGAGTATAACTCATTTATTTTTTAGTACAACTATCAAGAGCACAATTAAGCTACCAACAATTAAAATAGGAAGGGAATAATTAAGAGATTAAAAAGGAACTGTAAAGGAAAAGAGAGTTGAAAAAGGCTCATGAATTTATTGTTTTCTATGAATGTCATCAACAATTTCTTCAAAAAGTATTTAATACTCTTCATATCATAGGCTGACCATTATGAAGGATATAAGAGATTAGAGTGGGTGTTAGCGGAATCAGGAATGAAAATATCTCTTCTAAGTAAATCTACAATTGTGGAAAGTCTGCCCATTCTTCACCTCTAGGCTTAAAAGATTCTTCTATTTACTTTTTTCATTTTTTGGAAAATAAAAAATACACTTTTTTTCATAGAGACAGGGTCTCACCATGTTGCCCAGGCTGGTCTCAAACTCCTGGACTTAAGCAGTCCTCCAGCCTCAGCCTTCCAAAGTGCTGGGATTACAGGCATGAGCCACCATACCTATCCTTAAAAGATTATTAAAAAGAGGTGAAAATGTTATGAGATTTTATTATAAAATACATTGGTTTATATTTTTGTTTCAGTGGAATGGGAATACAGGTTACATATATATTCTTCAGTCTATAAAAAGAAGAAATGCATGTGTTCAATCTCATATCTAAAATAAATTTGCTGAATGTATTTACTCTGTGTTAAGCCCACAATACCAAAAATTAAAAATAAAAATCTGTCCCTTGAGAATATCCTGATCATGTCCAGTTGGCTCTATTCAGATGGAGTAAGAGAATAGTTTTACAACAATCTGGCTAAATGTACAACACTGAATCATCTACTCAAAGAACATTTTCAGTTTCACACTATTTTTGTCCGCTTGTGGTTTAATCAAACTCACTTTAAAGGCATTTTTGCAACAGCCTTGATAGCCCGCATTTCCACTGGACCCAGCCTAAGTGTCTAAAAGTTAAAAGTATGCTGATGATTCTCAGTAAGTCAAGATATGTTGTTTGAGTGATTATCAGATGAATCTAGATGTCAACTTTGCTTAATCTATACACACAGACTAAGCCAGTCTCTATGACATGTCTGAAAACATCGTGATAACCATTTGTTGTTATCCATACATTTTTATGAATGTTGCCCCTTGAAGACCCATTTCATCCTTGAAACATATATGAATATGCCCAATACAAATCCTAAGAATTTACTCTGCATATCAGTAACCAGAATGAAAATCTATTTCTACAAAATAATTGTATAGCAATATTAATAGGAGCTTTTTTCTTAGCAGGCAAAAATTAGAAAAAAAAAATCAAGGTTTTTCAATAAGAAAAGGGTAATAATTTTAGGTATATTTATACAATAAAGTTATACTCAGTACTAAGAAAGAATTAATAATTAATACATGTAGCAACATGGACAAAGGCTTCAAGCATTATGCTAAATGAAATTAGCTGGACACAGAAGAATGCATTGTCTCTTACTCTATATGATATTCAAAATAGGCACAGCTGATCTATGTTACAAAAAGTATAAAATTGTTAAAAAGTTAATAAATATCACACATTATATAGTCAGTTAGTTGCAATAGGGAAAGTTAGGTGTGTGTAGATACATAGTGTTTACACCTGTTAATGTAACTTTAATTTTTAAGAATAATAAATGATTTTTTAAAACTTCCGTGTTTTCAGTTTAAGGAAAGTATTTCCCATAATTTTAAGTACCACATTTGGCTGTAAAGAAAAATTTAACATCTCATATGGGTGCCAATTACAGTCAATTACACTCCAGTTTTCCTGCCTTGTCACTACTCTACCTCTAAAAAGCCATGTCGCCTTTGCAAGTGAAGAATTTACTGCTCATAATCCAAACTATTAGAGTGTTTCTGATTTCACAGGTCCTTTATTGAGAAATAATTTAGATACATAGCTTCAGGGAATAATGCCAAAACCAATTCTAAAGTATTTTCTCACCAAAGTTATAGCTTAAGAATATATATTATTGATGAACATAGACATTATTTACTTTAGGAAACCTGTTTGTTCACATTTCAATCACTTCTCTATTATAAACGATATGCATAGAAGAAGAAAGAAGAGTTCCTATGCTCCCTTTCCAAGTGTTTAGGAAACACACTCATCAATTCAGCATTGATAACTTTTTCTTTACTGTCTGACTCCCACCACCTCTTCTAAATCTAGGGTCAAAAACCTTCAGGTCATTTCACAGAATATTTCCTACCTCTTAAGCCAATATAAACACTGTAGGTAAAAAATTTAAAACAATTTAGGTTATACCTTCTTCAGGGAATGATGCTTCCACGTGGTTAAAAATATCCACACACACAGGCCGAAACATGAGCAAAGTGCTTCTATGAATCAGATGACAAAAGTGGCCGTAAAAATATTACACCATCATCTTCATACTTGGGCTTTTCAAAAAGCACTGTTCACACTGAAAACCATCTCTACTTGGAGTATTCACTTGTTGATTCTGTTATCTTTCATTCTGCAAAGTTGCCTACCTTTAGACATTAGCGTCAAATCAATTTTTTTCTTGGTTAACTCTTTAGAGAACTTAATGCATCGTCATACCACCAATGAGCATGAACTCAGCTCTCAGCTGATAATGAACACTGAGCAACAGTAAAGGCACTCTTTTCCAGGTCAAAAAAGATTGCAGACCACCTAGAAAGTTACTAACAAAATCATATCACTTATTTCAATTCAACACTCATTATCCCTTCTTCCATTACTACTAAAGTGACTATGAGCATACTAAGTTATTTCATACATTCTACTTTGAGAAATTTTATGAAAATATTAATATACACAAAAATAACATGGTTTCATAAACTCTCACATATCCACTAACACTTCTAGCCGATTTCATAATTATCAATATATCAGCATTTTTGCTTCATCCATAAAATGTGTTCTCTCTGTGCTGAATTATTTTAAAGCATATACTAGAAATCTGAAAATTATATGGAATTTTTTACATAGTCATAATAGCATTACTCTACCTACAAATATTAATAACAATTCCTTGGAATTATCAGATGCCAAATTGATATTAAAATTTCTCTTCTCTTTTTATGATTATTTTAAATAAGAAACAAACAGGCCTATAAATTGAATATGGTTAAAATCTTCCTTAAACACATTTGAATCTGGAGAAATTATTTCTACTTTTCTATTTTTTTTGGTGAGGAAATTCACATTTCATTGCAATTATTTATTTTCATAAGTTATCTCCTTACCCATGTCTTTTCTTACTTTCCATCTTTATAGATATAGAAAATAACAAAAGGAGCATATATTAGATGTTTGATTTAAAAATATATATATATTTCCATAGGTTTTGGGGGAACAGGTGGTATTTGGATACATCAGTAACTTCTTTGTGGTGATTAGTGAGATTTTGGTGCACTCATCACCCAAGCAGTATACACTGAACCCAATTTGTAGTTTTTTTTTTATCCCTCACCCTTTTCCCACCCTTTCCCCCTGAGTTTCCAAAGTCCATTGTATCATTCTTATACCTTTGCATCCTTATAGCTTAGCTCCCACTTACTAGTAAGAGCCTATGATATTTGGTTTTCCATTCCTGAGTTACTTCATTTAGAATAATAGTCTCCAGTTCCATCCAGGTTGCTGCAAATGCCATTAATTCATTCTTTTTTATCACAGAGTAGTATTCCATCATGAATACTACCGTGAATCAAGAAATGAATAATAAAATGAATGATTAAATGACTAAATGAATACTACTGTGAATAAAGAAATGAATAAATTTGCAATGAGTGAATACAGAAATTGTGACCCACAGTTCTTTAGGAGTTACAGAGAAATCATTTAGGCTGATAGTGAGGGTAGGGGAGTCCTTGGTAAGGTTTTCCTCTTAATGAAAAGCAACCCCAAAATCCATTTTCTTTTCTAACAAACAGCAGCCTGTAAAATCAAGCTGCAGACATAGACTAGCAAGCTGGAAGCTTTCACGCGTGAATGCCAGCAGTTGTGCCAATAGGCTACCTGCGATAAGGCATGTTCAAAATGGTGGCTCCGTCTTCTCTTCTCTTTGCCAAACCATGTGTACAGTAAGGAAAGGACAATAAGGTGCAGGCCAAAGACCCAATTTGCATAATAAGATTAGGGTGGGACAACTACCCTTCCCTTCATGCTATGTAAATGTCACACTTGGTCGAACCAATTTGTGGGCCCTGTGTAAATCACACACTGTCTCCTCAAGCCTGCCTATAAAATCTGGTGCTGTCTGCTGCAGGCTGGATTTTTCCTTTCCGGAGCCCCTCTCTCTCATAGGGAGAGAGCAGTTCTCCTTTCTCTTTCTTCTGCCTGTTAAACCTCCACTCTTAAACTCACTCCTCTTGTGTGTCTACATCCTTAATCTTCTTAGCGCAAGATGACAAATCTGGGGTATTTACCCCAGACAACTACCCTGCTTCATATTGGGAATCTCGACCGGGATCCCAAGGTACATTCATCTGAATGGTGAGTAGAGGAGCAGACCCCAACTCTGTCCTTCCATTTTGAGGCTCTTGGTCTCCATTTTAGAACCAAATCAAGCCAAATACTAGGTCCACTTCAGTCACTTAAAAACAATTAGCGTGGCTGCCAGCCTTGCAATACTTGAGGGGCAAGCTTGCTGGGGAGAACATGAAGAATTTCCCAGTACCCACGGCTTGCTGGGCATCTTGACCATGTTTGGACCATTTTCCTTTCACAGAGGACCTAGCCGTAGCATGGGGATAGAAGACGTCCTGGAGCAACTGAGGATTTCTGACTGCGGCTACCCCCTGGTGTTATCCAAAGGTTTCTGGATTGACCCCAGCCTTCGACCACCCAATGGGGTGTCAGCAACGGAATCTTCAACTTTGCTATTATAATTTCTTCCTTTCCTGTCCGCAACCAACATGTCTCCTATTCTCTCTCTGTAAGCAATGCCGTGGATGTTTTACAGTTCAGGGAAGTAATTCTGTTAGGCAAAGTCAGGAAATGCTGTAGTAACTGGGGCTATAGCTCAGGGGAATGCCATTGTGATTGTCTGGGAACAGAGGGTCCCTCCCCCACCAACAGTGAGGTCACTCTCTGCTTTTGGTCTAGAGAACACATAGCATTTCCAGGTCACTCTCTGCCGTTGTTCTGGAGAGCATATGGTGTGTCAAGGTCACTCTGCCCTTAGTTTGGAGAGCACATAGCACTTCAAGGTCAACAGCGCCACCTAGTGGAATAGAAATTCTGGAGAGCATATGGCGTGTCAAGGTCACTCTGCCCTTAGTTTGAAGAGCACATAGCACTTCAAGGTCAACAGCGCCACCTAGTGGAATAGAAATCCTCTCCTTGAGGCACATTGTCAGCCCTTTGCCAACACGCTAGCTTCCGAATTTTCCCTTTTTGTGTCCCTCTACTGGAGACCAGGATTTAGGCTGCTTCTATAAACAAGAAAATTCTGCCTTAAACAATTAGGAGTAAAATGTCTGCCAAAACCAAATTTTAATCTCAATACTATCCCATCAGCAGAAAAACCACCATTTGGACCCTACATTTTTTGAAGTTACCTATTCCGCCTCCAATTAGAACAATACTTAAATACAAGGGGAAAAGTCCAGAAATTAACTGGAACCATTCTCTAAATGTAAATGATTTGGCATGGGCCACAATAGCAGAATATAGAGCTCAAAAAAGCATACCCCCTCCATAAAAAAAGGGGAATGCAATAGTTTCCCAAATTCAACTGTTACACAGTCTTTCCTGAGACCCATCTATCTGGGACCCACACAGACCACATAAATCTAACGAGTCAAAGGGAAATCTCAAGTAGAGAACTAGAGTCACATGGGTAAGCGTGACTAATCCCAATCGATTAGTTCCTCCGGTTCCATGGCTGCAGGGAGGGAAGGGAAAATCACACCTGCAACCATGGGTGTCACATTTAAAAAGGTGGCAGGAGCCAGAAACCAAGGAGGGAAAACAGCAGGGGGGAACTGTCTTCCCCTCCACCCTGGGTCACACCAAAAGGAAGGAGAAAAAAGGGATGCCTTTTTCTCAGTTCTCTGAAGCACTAGGACTCCTTTGACGCTGAAAGTTTGAAGAAAATGTGGCTCATTTTCTTTTGCACAAGGGCATCACCCTCTTACTAGACCTTTGCAAGCACTACAAAATCAACCCAGCTCTTTTAGCAATCATATCAGGCAGGACTATAGAGGATGTTTCCCCAAATTAATTAGTGAAGCAACTTATAGGGTAACCATCTAAGGATCCCCCTCATTCAGGGCACCTGGAAGTTTCCTTCTCATTACAGGACCTTAGACAAATAAAGGGAGACTTAGGCCAATTTTCTGACAACTCTTACAGGTATATAGAAGCTTTTGAAAATTTAACTCAAGTATTTGACTTCTCATGGATGGATGTTATCTGCTCCTAAGCCAAGCTCTAACCATGGCTAAAAAAAAACAGGCAGTTCTGCAGGCAGCAGAGAATTTCAGAGGTGAGCAATATGTCTCCTATGTTAGGTCAAAAGGGGAAAGAGAAAATAGGGAAAATGAAGAAGTTAGGGAATCATCATTCCCTATAGGAAGAGAGGCAGTACCTCTTGATAACCCTAATTGAAATCCTGAAGTGCAACTCCTAGATGCCCTGGCCTTTCCTGCCCCACTATCCACATTGTCAGCTCCTCCAGCTCTACCACCCAAACCCCAAGACTTTTCTATGGTATTTTTTGTTCCTTTCCTTCAAAGTTTGAAATGGCTCCTATCTCCTCTTTTATAATGTTCTTACAACCTGGGAAAAGTTAATTTCCCCAAACTATAAGTGCTTGCCTTGGAGTTCAGTTTGAGGGAAGGGAATCCAGAAGCCTGACATGCCAGCAAAAGGGTCAAAGTATTTTTACTAGTCAGGCTTTTGGCTTATCTTTCCCTGTGCAAACTGGTAAAAGAAATATTCTCTGTAAGGTTTTAATTAATGAAAAGCATTTGTGAGGTTGGTCTTAAGCTGTAGACTATCTGGTGCACTTTGCGTGTCTTTCTGTATGGTTCTGTCAAAAGAGAGGGTACCTTAGGTTAGGATGCAGTCCCAGGACCCTATAAGCCTGCTGTTCAAACCAGGCCAACAAAATGGTCAGTAACAAACTTTGCTAAAGCCTTCTATATTGTTTTATGTCCTTGGGAACATAACCTGTAATCACATGGCAATTATTTTTTTTCATTCTCTGCCATTTTACAATGGTGGCCGTCTTCGTGTGCTAAGAAGTTAGTTTCTAGGTGGGGATGACAAAATCAGATAAGCCAGTTTATCGATTTGGGTAGTGCTAGCTGATCCATCAAGGGCAGGGTTTACAAAATATCTTAAGCACTGATCTTGAGAACAGTTTAGCCAGGGTAGCCTCCAACTGCATGACTCCTAAGCCATGTTTCCAAATCTTGTAACTATTGTCTTGGTCTGGTCCCCAGGCAAGAGTGAAGTTTATTTTCAGAAGAGGCCACTGTCATCTTTGTTCTGGACTATCCAACCCCTCCCAGAGTTGGTTCAGCCTATACCCAGGGATGGGCAAGGACAGCTTGGGGGCTGGAAACAAGATGAAATTGGTTGGGTTGGATCTCTTTCACTGTCTTAGTGACCATTTTGCAATGACAGTTTCAAAAGCTGCTTACCACCCCTTTGAAAATACCTCATACACTTGAGGCTAAATCATAACCTAATTAAATCTTGTTGGTTTCACCTGTGAGGTTACTTTCTGTAAAGTTCAAAAGCCAAAAATCTTAACCACTTGGCATAGCTAAAGTTGAGTAACAAGGTATTTAAAATACTTTTTTTTTTTTTTTTTTTTTTTGAGACGGAGCCTCGCTGTTGTCACCCAGGCTGGAGTGCAGTGGCACAATCTCGGTTCCCTGCAACCTCTTCTTTCCAGATTCCAGTAATTCTCCTGCCTCATCCTTCTTAGTAACTGAGATTATAGGCACCCAACACCACGCCCAGCTAATTTTTGTTATTTTTAATAGAGATGGGGTTTTCACTATACTGGCCAGGCTGGTCTCGAAGTTCTGACTTCAGGTAATCCACCCGCCTCGACCTTTCAAAATGCTGGGATTACAGGGGTGAGCCACCATGCCCGGCCTAAAAGGATTTTCTTAAAGAGTGCTCAGCTTAATTAAAAGTAGATATCCAGCCAGGTGCAGTGGCTCAAGCCTGTAATCCCAGCACTTTGGTAGGCCGAGGTGAGTGGGTCACCTGAGGTGGTGAGTTCGAGACCAGCATGGCCAAATTGGTGAAACCCCATCTCTACTAAAAATACAAAAATTAGCCAGGCATGGTGGTGCATGCCTGTAATCCCAGCTACTTGGGAGGCTGAGGCAGGAGAATCGCTTGAGTCCAGGAGGCAGAGGTTACAGGGAATGAAGATCACGCCACTGCATTCCAGCCTGGATGACAGAATGAGACTCCATGTCAAAAGAAAAAAAAAAAAAACAGTGGATATCCAAGCCATAGGTACATTAAAAAGGCCACTATGTTTTTTTCTCTTCTTGCATCTTGTTTTCCTGAAAAAGGTTTTTCTTCAGTTGACTGAATTATTTTTCTTGATTTTTTGTCTTGTCACTTTTAATGCACACATGAGAGGCCCTAAGATAACTTCTGGTAGCCAGGCACCCCTTGGGAAAAACAGAGGCAGCGCCACAGACCTCATTTTGGAAAACAAAACAAAACAACACCTCTCTTTTCCTCATGAGAGCCAGGAATTAAATGTGGATAGGTTCCTTTCAAAATCAAAGGCGCTCTTCTTTTTTGTATTGTGTTATCTAACAGTTTTGAGTTTATCCACTCATTGATTGATGGGCACTTGGGTTGATTCCACATTTTTGTAATGCCAATTGTGCTGCTATAAACATGCATGTGCAAGTATTTTTTTCATATAATGACTTCTTTTCCTCTGGGTAGATACCCGGTAGTGGGACTGCTGTATCAAATGGTAGTTCTACTCTAATACTTTAAGGAATATCCACACTGTTTTCCATAGTGGTTTTACTAGTTTACATTCCCACTACCAGTGTAGAACTGTTCCCCTTTCACCGCATCCACGTCAAAATCCATTATTTTTTGATTTTTTGATTGTGGCTATTCTTGAGAGAGTACGATGGTATTGTATTGTGGTTTTTACTTGCATTTTCCTGATCATTAATGATGTTAAGCATTTTTTCCTTTTTTTTTTTTTTTTTTTTGGCCATTTGTGTATCTTCTTTTGAGAATTGTCTATTCATGTCCTTAGCCCACTTTTTGATGAGATTGTATGTATTTTTCTTGCTAATTTTTTGAGTTCCTTGTAGATTCTGGATATCAGTCCTTTGTTGGATTTATAGATTGTGAAGATTTTCTCCCACTCTGTGGGTTGTCTATTTGCTCTTCTGACTGTTTCTTTTGCTGTGCAATTGTAACCAAATGGATGTTTCTACCTTTCCATTTCATAAAGCTTGTAATCAAACTACTTGGTTTTTATATGTGAATGGTCTGAAAATCAGTTGCATTTATTATTCTCTTTGATGATCAAATTGTCCCACAATTGGCCCATGAGAGCCCCTACACGTTGGACTTTATGTCTTTTGGCACACTCCTGTTCATCTTACAGAGCTTTTGTACTTTCTTGTAGCAACCAAATATTTCAGGTTTATCTAAAACAGTTCTCACCTAAGAATCTATTTTATTTATTATTTCAAAACAAAATGATGCTTTTTTTCTCCAAAGAGACTTGAAATATTTTTAAGCAGTATCATATTGAGAGATTATAATCTCAGAAGTTGCTGTGCACAGTATTGTTGGATTGTCAAATGTTATGGGCTAAGAAATACATATATTTATATATGTATTTGCATGTAGACATAAATATGTTTAAAATCTATGCTTATTTTGAACATTAAATATCACACACTTTGAAATGTTTCCAAAACACAAGTAAATATCAACTGAACAAGTTTTTTCTTAGAAATTCAGGCTAGAATGATCCCACTAAGTATTCTTAAATAGAAGAAATCAGCGGTTTATCACTTCTTTTTTTCATTTGGTATGTTATGGTAATCTTCAAGAGTAGCAAATTCATGTGGTCATATTCTTGACTTCTCTGTATATTTAAAGAATACAACATCTGACTGGGTGATTTTAGCCTACTTATAAACCACAGTTTATGAAGATGAATTTGTTCTTTTAAGCTGCTTTGGTTTTGAATGCATTCTGAGGAGAGGAAAGAAAAGCTAAGAGTTTCTGCTGTAAATAGAGCATGCTACCAGTAACCTGGAACAGCTCACTGTGTTCTAGAACTATATTTTGTTTCCTCTTGAGACTATCATTGGAAACTTAGCCTATCTCACTTCAAACATATAAATTCATACAAGTTGTCAAAAATATTTTGGACCTAAATTTAAAATCAACATTGTCCCCCCAAAAATAAAGTCAACACTGTCTCCCCCAAAACTAAAGTATAAAACAAATCCAGAATTAAACAGAAGATAAATTCCTATAAGTCATAAGCAAATATTTAAATAAATTTTGATAAGTATTTTTAAATAGTAAACTACAGTCATCTGTAAATATTCAGCTTAAAAAAGTATTTTTCTCCTAACATCTTTATGAAAATGTGGAAATCTGCAGAAGCCCATATCCCCAGGGAACCAGTATTATGCATTACAGTCAAAAGAAAAATGAAGATTTCTAGTTGGTTATTTTCCAGTTAGTTTTATGTCTGTTTCCCCAAACAAATGCAACGTAGTTTCTTGGTAATGTTTTCTACAAATAAATTCTTCTCACCTTGCTACTCAATTATTTTATTCACTTTGCCCTATTCTTACCCATTTAACTAATCATAATGCGTTTTGAATTCGGAAATTTACCTTTTCTTGACTGAAAGGAAAAATAAAACTGAAGAAGCAAAGACTTAGATGAGCCAATTGACTATGTTTCACTAATGTAAGTTATTTGTTGGAATTCAAATACACATTCTTAAGTTTCCACCACTATGTTCTAAACATGTAACCAAAGTATAAATTCTCATGGTCTCAGAGTAGACTATATGTGGACTTATTCTTTGAATGAGATAAAATCTTGAATTACTCTCACCAGTAGAAGAGAAATACTGTGCAATGATGTAGGGAGAATTTGACTTGAAAATTAGAACTTATGAGTCTCAACTCAGCTGTATTCTTAATGTTGTATGTCATTTATGGATAGAATACAAATAAAAGTGAATGAGGTACAAAACTTCCGTGAGCCAGTGTCCTCCGAAGTAAAATAAAGAAGCCAGTATTTAGAAAAATATAAATTATATATTAAATTCTATATACCACAAATTTTCATAGAAAATATATGAGACAATCACCATGGTGGTATGAAGTATTTTTTAAAGCAAAAATCACTAACTTTTCACATGTTAATACATAACAGAATCCTAGCTTGTGAGACTAAAATAATCCGATTATTATTTCTGCCTAATATGTCATATTTCAATAGGACCAAAGGTTCATTATCAGGGGAAATGACTATGTCATCCTTGGACCCTTCTGTATAAAACATAGTAAAGATTGTGTTGTTTTGCTAATTCTGATATTTGGGGATTTTTTTTTTCATTTTTACTTTATAATATTTAAACCTGAGTGCCCTTTTGAAGTTCTGTCTTAGTCTGGGTTTCACTGAAGCCAATCATGACACAAGCACCAATGAAGTAGTAAAGTAAGAACAGAGAAGAAAGAAAGGTCAATTTAATATTCATTAAGAGGATTGAACAACTAGATTTAAGTGTGTGAGGAAACTGAATACTACACAGAAATACTTCAAAATTGTCCTTGAGAATGGAAAAGGAAGGGTATTTATATACCAATCCCTTCCCTCTTTAGTTGAGGGAACTTCTAGCCAAATTTCTATCCAGGAAAAGAGGAGAGAAAATAAATAGGATCAATGTGACAAATGACAGAGGAGTTATTATATATCCTAAATATATTATCAGTATAATAATAAAAGATTAAATACAACTTCATGCCAATTATTTGGCAACTTAGATGAAATAGACTAACTACTCGAAAAACACTAGCTACCCAGCCTCACATAAGTAAAAATAGAAGTTAAAAAAATTTATTGAACACTTTTAGTGTTCAGGAGTCAGTGTCGAGGTGAGAAAAGATGAAGGAGAATATTCAACAAGAGAGAACAAGAATATATCAGAGAAATAAAAAAGGTCTCAAAAGATGCAAAATCACAAAAGACAAAAGAAAAGAATATTTCACAATATGACAAAATGTTGTGAAATGGTTATTGATAATAGGGTTGGGCAAGTTATGGCTGACTTACAAGAGAATGGTTTTAGTAGAATAATAGGAGTAGATGCCAAATTACAACAACTTAGAGAATATGTAAATAGTTGGGTAGTTGAAGAAACTATATATCAAGTACCATTTCAAGAAGCATGTTTACTGAGACCAGGCACATCCATGGTCATCTAAAATGTTTGTTCTCATATTTTCTACTCCTATAACACATATGGCACTCAGCTATTTAGAGGTGTGAAACGCCATGCTTAGCTTTTGGACTTTCACCGCTCTTTGCCTACTTTATCCTTCTGAGTTCACTCGACTTTTCCAGTTTCCCAGTCTCAATGAACCCATGCACATACAAACACATACTCATTCTTGATAAATTGTTTCTGTTTCTTATGAATAACCCGAGTAGGCTTCTGAGAACCACATCAGCGCTTAAGACATTGTATGTACTTGTTTAAATGTATGCCTCTGTGAGATTCTAAAAGCAAAAATAATGTTTCATTATTTGCTGATTCAACCAAACACTGCATGTTCTCCCTCACAGGTGGGAACTGAACAATGAGAACACTTGGACATAGGGTGGGGAACATCACACACAGAGGCCTGTCATGAGGTGGGAGGACGGGGGAGGGATAGCATCAGGAGATATACTTAATGTAAATGAGGAGTTAACGGGTGCAGCACACCAACATGGCACATGTATACATAGGTAACAAACCTGCATGTTGTGCACATGTACCCTAAAACTTAAAGTATAATAATAATAAAAATAATTTTAAAAAGAAAAAAAAAAAAAGAAAAGTAAAAGAAAAAGAAAAATGTTCTGTGGTCCCCGGGGATTGCAACTTTTTGTAATCCATTGTAGATTGTTCTCTTACTTACAAACATCTCACCTCTTTTGTTTTTTTGGCACTGGGAGTAAATTCTAACACCCCACTATTCCTTCAACTAAAAACAATTACAATGCCCCTCCTGAAAAAGCAGCTGCCTTTGACTCTCTAACTTAGCCAGATTAGACATGTTTTAAATTTTTATATTGTCATGATAACTTACTCCAAACATACTCAAATGGTTCATAAATTATTTTAATTCCAGGACTGCACAATTCCTATTTTCTCTTCTTGCAACATTTCTTTCACACTTTCCACTCATGCTTCCTTTACTTAGCTTATTAACGGGATATAGACTTTCTTGTAAGTAGAGATCAACTGTGAAATCAGGTTATTATTTTCACTAGTCAGTATATAGGAACAATATGTGTTCCCTGACAGACAAATGGATAAAGAAACTGTGGTGCGTACATACAATGGAATATTTTTCAGCCTTAGAACAAAAAAGGAACGATACTGCCATTTGCAACAACAGAGGATGAGTCTGGAGGACATTATACTAAGTGAAATAAGCCAGAAACAGAAAGACAAATATGGTGTTATCTCACTTACATGTAGACAAACAGTCTGAGTATGCATTTAGGTAGGACAAAGAAGTCTAGAGATATAATGTATAGCATAAGGCCTATAGTTAATAATATTGTGTTGTATACTAAAAATTTGCTAAATGAGTAGAAGTTAGGTGTTCTTATCAAAAATGATTACTATGAAAGGTGATGAATATTGCTAATTTGACTGTATTAATCATTTGACTATTAATATGTATATCAGAAGATTATATTGTACATCTTAAGTATGTACCAAAAAAATGAAGTTAAAAAAGTGAGATTGAGTTAAGATATTGAAAATTATCTTATCAGTTTAGAGTTTGTAGGTAAACTCTTGTCCATGAGGCCATCTGTAGATGTGTATTCCTGACTTGTAGAATTCTCAACACTAGAACATTGCAGTAGAATGGCAAGGGAGGGAGTCAGCCTACCTCCTTTTACTTACATATCATAACCACATTTTCCCTCCTATTCCATTCATACAACTTAGTCTATTGGTTACATCTGGCTGCAAATGATACTGGAAAATAGCATTTATTCTTGGCAACCAGCTAATATTCAAGGTTCTCCTACTATAAACAAAAATAGGAGAAAACATTGGGGGTACAACCTTCTGTCTCTGCTACTCTCTATCCTTGAATATTCAAATACCCATGTGCAAGCTTTTATGAAAAACAGAATACACTCATCCTCTCTAAACTGAACCTTACCAAGGAGACTACCAGCCAAGCCTGCTCAGAGACTACACCTGCCTTGAACTTCAAGGTGATGCACAGTCCTAGCCATCAGGTGTAGATGTGGTGCTCATTACCTGGAAAATTATAAAGTAAGAGCAATTTGTCTCCCACCATCATATTAAGGTATAATCATATACAGTAGGAATAAGATTAGCAGAATAATAATCCACATTCAGAAAGAGGAAAATGATAAATACAGAAAGAACTGATCAAAAATAAAGATAAAATCCTATCATATGGTGACGAAGAAGACTCCTGAGAATAGAATGAGTTATTTGGTAAACTTATCTGGTAGCTTCTGCTCTTCGAGAGGAATGGAAATCTCTACCCATTTTTTTTTTTCCCAAATCCCCTATGTTTTGACTTCTGAGGGATTTTCCCCTACTTTTTATCCTCAGTGGGTATAGCAGAAGTTGACATTTCACTGTGTACCTTGCATAGGCTGCACATTTTTCTCAGATTGACCCGTATTGGAGCAAATTGGAGTCCAAGGAGGAGCTTTAAGGTTAAGTTATCATAGTGTTTTACAGGCCAGGCTTGTGATTTCTTCAAATACTCTTTGAAAGATCTTTTTTCTTCCCCAGATCCGTGTGCAGGCACCAACAGTCAAAGATCACCTCCAGAAA
Source organism: Theropithecus gelada (assembly GCF_003255815.1). Lineage (NCBI taxonomy): Eukaryota > Metazoa > Chordata > Mammalia > Primates > Cercopithecidae > Theropithecus > Theropithecus gelada. The sequence continues at coordinate 103,824,552 of NC_037670.1, forward strand.
TATTTTTTCAGCCTGAAGAGTATGTTTCTTTACTTACTGGCCTCCATGTTCTGCTCATTTCCCTTTCAAGGAACTGTTGGTACCATGAGGCCATTTAAAACAATAACTTTGATTGGGAAAGCAACACCTTAATTATATTTTTTGTCAGTGGCCTGGTTCTCATGGAGATGCTTGAAACGGTTTGGGTAACAAGTTTCTCTCTTTTTACAGCTGTCATGTTGCAAACAACTGCATTCATTTCAGAACTGCAAATAGTTGGTTTTGTCAATACTGTCAATGTGGTATTTTCAAATTACCAGGTTCTAAGTTTACTGACACATATCAAGTTCAAGAAGTGCTTGAATTTATGTTAATTGATTTCCACATACTTCAGTTAAACATTTTCTAACAGCATGAGCCAGACAGAGATAAATTGGATACATTGCAATAAACATAGGTGCATTTTCTATAGGCTATTTTTCTAATATAACAGCAATTTAAGAGTTTGAAGTGTCATTATCAAATGTGTAGTTTAACTCACACATTTTACAAACGCACAAACTAGACCAAATCAAGTTTCAAGCTAAGATATTTTATTCTGTAAACAATGCAATATCTATCTAAAAGCACTATTGTACAATTGTTTGTGTAAATAAAACTGTCTTTGAACTTGATGTGTTTTAAAGGTGGCCATACATTTTTGTATTCTGATTTGCTTTTCTGGCATATAGAACCTTTGAATCTTTAGAATTAAATATAATGAAAAAAGAAAAGTTATGAAAGGTATGACTGTATTTTTATCAAAAATTTTTATTGCACTGATAAAAGATGAAAAAGAAGATTAAAAACTGATTTAAAAATTAATCCTTAAATCTCCTCTCCAAGTGATTTCAGTTTCCAATTAATAAGACAAGATTTTAAGACTTCATATTACATACAATGAGATTTGTGTTATCGTCATGGTTGTTGCAGCAAATAACCAGGGTTTAGTTTATTTTAAAAATAAAAATAATCCTTGAATCTCATTTTAGTAGAAGATTTGATGGGTAGGAAAGAGAAGTCACTAATCTGCGTATTACCTACATGTAGTCATACTGGCTCTCCCTTGGAGACAATATTTAGATAAAAGATAGAAAAAAAGGTGAATAGTCAAAAATAAAAGACTATTTGCTAAGTCAGGAATAAAATTCTTGGGAACACTGATATTTTGGCAAGTTCACCACCGCACTTAATTATTTCTCAAATAACCTTGTGCTGGATGCCAAATTGGACCTTTCTAAAAACTGTTTGAGGAAAATTTAAATTCAAGTTTAAAACATGCAGGAAATAAAAATGTCAGCACAGCATTTCTTTTAGATGTTATTCATCAGGACCTTTCTCCTTCCAGATAGTAACAAAAATTATTAACCTTTATAATAAATTATTATCACAAATAAATATTCTGCCACTTTATTTGGGGGGAATTTATTGATCATTTTCCTCCAGAATTAACACTGTACTAAGGCAAAGAGGTACACAATCAGAAAAGAGTTTGTGATAAAATTTTCTTTCAGTAAGTTTAAAATATGCATATGTAGGCAAGATTCAAGCCTTTCGAGATTGACTAGCTACCAGTAATTTTCTAAGTAAATACAAAGCTGAAAGTAGGGAATGAGCAAAAGTTTAGTACCAGGTAGATCTTTGTTTTATTATTGAATCTTTCACAGGTTAGTTGTATAATTACCCACAACTAACTCAAACACTGAATCTTGGTATTCTTATCTGTAAATTAGGGATAGTGGTATCCCATATAAAATAATGTGTAATATTTGTTGGTTATTGAATATTCAACTCAATTAACACAATAAGATAAAGTATTATTGCATAAATGAGATGTACAAAAAAATTTTAAAATGTGAGAAAGCAGTAAAAGTCATCTTGTGCTATAATGCTGTTATAACCACACATAAAACCAGGGGCAGTTTTGGGGAATTGTAACAAACACTTATGAGGCATTAGATACTGTTATTATCCCCATTCCCCATTTTACAGATAAGGGAGTTGAGTCACAGAGAGCTTAATGATCTGCCTTAAGTTGAGTAGCTAAGAAGTAGATAGGTTAGATTGTGCCCAGACACAAAGACAGAGTTTAAATGCTTCACCCCACTGTCATACTGCCTTCTTTCTTTCACATTTGGTAAGTTGCAAACAAAAACAAGCATTTTATTCTAAATGGTGTATAACACAATTAGTAAAACTAGAATTATATTTTCAAAACTACTGAGGCATTCTGAAAGGTGAAAAAAAGCAATCCCACATAAGATATAGGAAAATGAAACAAAGAAAATGGCAAAAAAAAAAAAAAAAAACCTAAAAAAAAAAAAACACAAAATAAAAGGACTATATTAGTGCAAAACATGTTGCATTTATTATTTCATAAATGCAAACAGTATGAGTTCATCTATGAAAATGAAAAAAAACACTATAGAACTGATTAGAAGAAAAAGCTCTACCATATGCTCTCTCTGACTGGAGCTCTTTGCTGGAAATGACTCAGGCAGTTTAAAAGTAAAAGATTAACAATTTCATGAGTTAAATGCAAGCAAAAGGAAAATAATAATGAGTTTATTCCAGACAACTCTTCAGTTCTTGACACATAAAACCAGAAACCTTGATGATTATCATCAACTTTGAAGATTGTTTATTTTTATTAATCTAGTTTTTATCTCCATAGCAGGGCCAACCAGCTTTTCTCTTCCATTTTTCTCATATTGTGTTGTCACTGACATCAAGCCAGTTCCTCAGGCAGAAATCTAAGGGCCAATTACTCCAACATCTCCTTCACAAATTGCGAATTGGTGACCAGGTTCCATAACTAAGTATCTCTTAAATTAATTGTCTTCACTACATATTCACTCTACTATCATCTTTCATTCTCTTACAAGAATAATGCAACACTTTTTTAAAAATTAGCCTTTTTAGTCCTGTCTTGCTTCAGCCACAGCCATCCCCCACTCAATACCTTTATGTCTTAATTCAACAACACAACAAAAACAAATAAATCTCAGTTAAGTGCATATTGCGTGTCAGGCATTGTACTGGAGCTATGATGATGAATAAATTCTATGCAGTCTCTGTCCTCAGAGAAGTTTTAGGCTGCTAGGTAGAATACACACATGTATACTACCACTACCACATTACTTAAGTTCATAATAAGAGTTGACCGAGACAACCTAATGTTTCCTTCAACTTAACCAAACTTTAGATAGGCTTCTTCTTGCCTATGAACCCCTGAACTCCCTTCTCACTTCAGCCTCCATAGAATCCAGATAGCCTAACTAGAGAGGTCCATGACCTCCCTTTCCTTAGAGCACTTACTTAAAGAAAACTTCTAATTACAAATTAGTTCTCTGACCCTTTGAAATGCAAATCTTTTTAAAAGCCTTCTGCCAGTTTTACAACCCAGGAATGTCTTTCTCAAGTATCTGGGAGCCATTTTTTTGGAAATATAATCAAGGAAGATAGGGCCTCTATCTCCCAGTTTCGGTGAAATGGTAGGAGCTTAAGTTCTCTGGGGACCTTGCTATAGTTGTAAAACTACATCCTGCCCTGAAGACATGAGAAAGTGTACTCTTCATCTGGGTAAAGCCAATAATCAAACACAGATGGCCTAAGATCCCCTTCCCTTATACGCATCTTAAAAATTTCTCTGCCCTTTGTTTATGTGAAATTGAGTTGAGACTGTGCTCTGGTTTCTCTACCCTGTTTCAATAGCCTTGAAAAAGGTCTTCCTTCATTGTTTACCTTTATCCAGTGCAATTTTTGATTTGACAAAGTTTAAGAAGAGACAACCTGGACTTGCTTTCACCATCCTCACATGGATGGCTTCCTTTCATCCCCAGTATCACTTCAGATATCACTTCTTCACAGTGGCCATATCTAACCTGTTCTTTTTCTTCAGAGCACTTGTCCTGAGTTGTAAATACTTATCGACTTGTCTTTATTCATTTAATTTCCTATAAGCTAAAGTTCAACAATGTGTCTGGCTCACACCAACACTTCAGCTGAATGAACACATGAACGTGGACAATCTGGGGCTTTGAGACTAAGATGAGTGATGAGTAGGAGCTACTCAGGCAAAGGTGTAAGAGAGGAAATGAGGTTAGAGTGTTGTAAGAAGTGGAAAACATATGGGTACAAGTCTTAAAGCAATAAGGAGCTTGATGCAATTCAGGAGCTTTGCAATGAACAGTGCTAGATGGAGATTAGGATAATAAGGAAAGCTTCATGAGCTGAGGGTACTGAGATAATACATTGACCCAGACAATGTGAGTTAAAATCAGCTAGACACATTTTTCTAGAATATAAATCTATATATGTCTTTTATCTGCTTTAAATCATACAACAGTCTCTCATTTGCTTCAGAAACCCATAATATAACATGAAAGAGCCTTCATATTCTGCTTTTTACTTACAAGTCTAGGTTCTTCTTTTACCTTGTTCCTCATGGATCCCAAACTTCAGTAATACTAAACTGCTTGCAGTTCTCCTACTGTGCCAGGCTTTTTCTAATTTAGCTTTTGATGTATTGCTCTTTCTTTGACTTTACATTTGGCTAATATCTATCTTTATTTTAGAATATAGCTCAACTGCCAAATATTCCTGCAAGATGTCTTCACCACTTTCCACTGCATTTAGGTTAAATGAACTTACCCTGTGCTGCTCAGTACTCATGGGACTGTCTCCATGATGTTACTCACCACACAATTTTATACATGTGGTGTAAAGTCTCTCTGTGAACTACCACCTTCTCCCACAACTACACTGTGAACCCTTGACTAGAGGAAGAAATGTGCACTGTCTTTGTTTTCCCAGTACATCCCACCATACCTGACACACAGTAGATACTCTAATTAGTAAGTTAGTTAGTTTTTGGATGAATGGTTAAGAAAATAAGTAGCTTCACAAAGGAAGAAGGAAGGAAAGGTTATCACTGCTCTTACATTTGATCCTCTGCTCTGCAAGCAAAATCATTTGGCTGATGTTTATATTCTGAGAGAAAACTATACAGCAGGTCCTCAAATAACATATTTTCATTTTAATGTTAATGGGAAAAAAAAAATTCCTGGCTAGGGTCACTGTTGGCACATTCTCCCTGTGTATGCATGGTTTTCTCTAGAAACTCTGGTTTCCTCCAACATCTCAAAGATGTACATGTTAGGTTCATTAGTGTATCTATATTGTCCCAGTATGAGTAAGTGTGGGAGTGTGTGGGAGTGTGCCCCGCAGGGTGACATCCTGTCAAGGATGGGTTCCCACCTAGCACAGTGAGCTGCTGGGATAGTCCCCCACCATCGGCAACCTTGGACTGGAATAAGGAAGTAAATAATTATGTTACTTGTTTTTATAAATTTGTCTTACTTGTATGTATGGCTCACATTTATTTCAAAGTTTAATATTAGAAGTACTTTAGTCTTCATCTAGAAGTATTAGTGATTTTAAATATCACCAATATTAGAAGTATGTTGGGCTTACAGTCTAGTTGAAACTATGGTGAAGTTTGTATCAGTTATGGTTTCTTTATAAGTTGTTTCCCTTAAAGTTACAGTTTCCCAAGAACCTACTGACAACTTTAAGTGAGGTCTTAATGTTTTTCTAGCTTCTCTGCTGCCCTCTGAGTGAAGTTCAGATTTGAAATTATCATTTCATATCCAACATAGTAGCATTGACAAAATACCAATTATGTTGTTCAATAATTCTTGGGCAATAAAAATTGAGTGGGTTACAGTTATGGATAAAGAGGATAGGGCTGAGTCTAGAAATCTATATTTGCTTTATTTTACTGTTGTAACAAATAGCCACAAATTAGTGACTTAAACCAATACAAGTGTATGATCTTACAAAGTTCAAAGTGGATCCAACTAAGCTAAAATCATGGTGTCAGTAGAGCTGCATTCTGTCTGGAAGCTTTAAGGGACTATTGCCCATATCACTCCACACCTGTTTTCATCATCACATCTCCTGTGATTCTCCTGCTTCTTTCTTTCCTTGTGATTCTTTTTTAATTACAAAGACCATTGTGATTACATTGATCTCACCCAGATAATTCAGATTAATATCACCATGTCAAGACCCTTAAATTAATTTCATTTACAAAGCCTCTTTTACCACCTTTATTAATTTTCTCGGGCTACCATAACAAAATACCATACACTGAGGGGCTTAAAAAATAAGACATTTATTCTTTCCCAGTTTTAGAGGCTAGAAGTCTGAAATCATGATTTTAACAAACGCAGTTCTGGATGCTCTGAGGGAGAGTCTCCATTTCATGCTTATTTTGCAGCTTCTGGTGTATCCTCCCAATCTTTGATGCTCCTTGGCTTGTAGACTCTTAACATAAAATAGATACTCCAATCTCTGCCTCGATCCTCACATGGCATCTCCCCACTTTGTACATGTAACTTCACATGATCATCTTCCCTCTGAATGCCTCTGTGTTTGTTTTCTCTTGTTATCAGGACATGAGACACTGGATCAGGACCCACACTTATCCAGTGTGACCCATATTAACTAATTGCATAAATACATGCAAAATACCTACAGCTCACTTCAGTTAGAACTGAAAAGAATCCACTCTACATGGAATAGTCCATCTAGAGTGGAAATAACTACAGAAAACACATAATTATAGTATAGCAAGTGTTGAGTTAATCAAGACACACACTCATTGCTACTGTATTTGTTTGCCCTTAGGCTTTTCATACAGCTCAGAGGATAGTAAACTAGTTATTAATTTTATCAAATTACTCAAACTGTATAATAAATGCCTTATTTTTTCCTCTTGCTCTGTGTATTTTATCTGCAGATGATATGTTACTTTGTTGTACTGGAAGTACCAAAGACATATTTGAAAATTTCTAAATAAGTTATTCTGAATGAAGAAATAAAATATGACTATTTGCAATAGAATCAGCAAGAGGCATTTCTCTCTCTATATATATATGTATGTATATATACACACACATATATATACACACACATATTTAATAACAGGCCTTTAAAATAATTTCTTAGGGTTTATGATTTAGTTAAATAACTTTTTTAGAGAATAGTAGAATCCATGTTTATAAACCTAATGTTCTTGGGATATTTTAACAATTGTTGTATTTCTGTCATATCAGAATTTAAAAAGTTGAGCAGAGGAGCTAGTTCCTATATAGCATCAAGACATTGTACTAGGAATATAGCCAAAGGTGAAGGAGGACATGATGATCTGTCTCTTTCATCTCCCTATTACTATTACTCCCTATTACTATTGTTATAAAAGGGGACTTTTGACCTGTTTCTAAGTCTGGAGGCTATTTTAATGGCAAATACTATAGTTTTTCTATGTTGCCTATTATTTTATTTCTGTTGTCTCATGAAAGTCTTAAAATTATATATATATATAATTATATATATATTTAAATATGCACACATATATATTCAATACTACTGAATATACATACTAAATATGCACACATATATATTCAATACTACTGAATATACATACTACATTCTGGTTTTCAATACATGATTATACTGAAATAGGGATTAGGTAAACAGTCAGAAATAGAATTTGTTATCTGGGTCAAAAAATTTAAGAAATGACGGTGGTTGGAAAAATACGGTTTTGCCCAGTTTTCTGTGTTATTTTAGAAAGGGGTTGCATGAAAGGTTAATACTATTTGTTAATCTTGACCAAGGAAAGAGAAACACAGACAAATGAAGCTAATTTAGAAGATCAGGACAAAAGCATATAGATCTGATTTTATGTGTCCGTGTGTGTGTATGTCAATAATAGTCATCTATGTCACATTTATCAAGTTTTATTTAAACTTGAAAAATATAATAATACACCATTTCTCTAAGTTTCTAATTCTGTTAAACCAATTGTCTAACAATTGGTAAATATTGGTTTGAAAAATTAGAATTGCTATTTTAATTGGTAGATCTAGGAATGTTTTAATGTATTATAAAAAAGAATGAAACTTTTACTCACACCTAATAATAAACACAGGAGCAGAATTCAAGAAGTAAAGTAACTTCCCCCCTAAATATTCGGGTCTTCTGCCGGAAAAGACAAGTAGAGAATGGAATGTAATTTCTAAAATGGATCCTTTACAAAGTCACATTGTGCTGCTTAATGACACGTAGTTCCTGATAAGCATTCCAAATTACAAGGTAGTTGTTTAAATAGAATTGAAACCAAGGGCTTCATTGATATGCTTCCTAAAACAAGGGGCTCTTTTAATTACAAAAATCTATGCTGCTTTCTTTCCTGGCAGCGTTTGTGGGGGCTCCCATCAGAAAGTTCTCACAGGCAGCCAAATGCAGAAAACACACAGAGGTCCTTTGCTTTGCATAGTTGCCTAACACTCCACACTCTACATATCCATAAACCTTCCCAAGGCCAGGAATCAATGAATGTGTTCCTATCATATTTTAAATAGTCAAGAGAATGAACAAAATGGAATGCATGTTACTTTATTTTCCCTTTTTATTATTCTATAGCCATATGACACAAGATATTGGCTCACTTGGTCTCTGTTCACTAAACTCCAGGGTAGGAGAGTAAAGATAATTGGCAAAAGTACTGTTTATTACCAATTATACCTTCCACCTTAATCAGATTTGATTTTTCCTCCAACCACAGGAATTCTGATGAGTTGTATGCGTATATATGTGCATGTGTTGGATTCATCTATACAACCTCCTTTTGTCTAACCCAGAGATCATCCCTCATTTGGACCTTTACAATTTCTGTAGATTGACAGCCCAATAATTATCTGGTCCATGAGTTTTTACTTAACATTGGTGCTACTGACATATCTGTATTGTTTCTGAAATAGTCTAATATTTCAATATTAATAATATAGAGATCCTGTGTACCTTTTTCCTAGATTTCTCCAGTGGTAGTATCTTGAAAAAATATACCAGAATATCAAAATCAGAATACTGATATTGATATAATCCACCTATTTTATTGAGATTTTCCTGGTTCTACCTGTGTGTGTGCATATGTGTATTTAGTTCTATACAATGTTATCATATGTGTAGATTTGCATATTTACCACCATAGTCAAGATACAGAATAGTTCTACCAAAACAAAAGTCCTTTGTTTAACACTTTGATAACTACACTCACCCTTTTACATGCCACTCTGGTATCTATAATCCCTGGTTGTTATATTTAGTTTTATAATTACCTTTTATTTATTGCCAGAACTACTGAGTTTATTAATGTTATTGATACACTTCATTTTTAAATAAATTTAATGTAAATTAGCATAAAATCTGTGCAGATTTAGAAAACATGTAAAGAAAATTACAATACAGGTGAATGGGGACTTGAAAAATGTATGAAAAATCAACAAAGTTTAGGAAATATTGCAATTGGTGATAATATGGGGAGAGTTAATTAAATAGGCTGAGGAAATTACTTAAATCAGAGCATATGTTGTACATTCAGGGGTTAGAGCAATGATTCTCAAACTTTAGTGTGCTTAAGCACCCATCAAAATCAACTGGAATTGTTAAACACTGATTACTAGGCACCATTCCCAGAGTTTCTGACACAGTAGGTCTGATGTAGGGTCTTGGAATTTTCATTTCCAAAAAATTTCCAGATAGTGTTAAGCTGCTAGTCACATTTTGGAAACCACTGGAGTAGGCTTCTGTTGGGTAGGGCTCAACATACTCAGTCTGAGTATATTGAATACTCAGACTGAGAAGTAGGAGCTCAAATGAAGGAAGAGACTGAGAAGTCTTTATGGTAGCAGGCAATGTGAAGCAATTGTAGGTTTCAGAAGCAAAGACACATGGCTAAGGCAGACTTTAGAAAGAATAATGTAGTGATCACTGAGCTAAACAATTTGAGAGCAAAATATATGAAAATAGATTCAAAGGCAGAGCAAGATGGCAGAATAGAAGGCTTCACTGATCATCCCCTCATCCACGAGGATACCAATTCAACTACCTACACAGAAAAAAACACCTTCATAATTACCAGAAATTAGGTGAGCACTCAGAGTGCCTGATTTTAACTTCATATTGCTGAAAGAGACACTAAAGAGATAGGAAAAACAGTCCTGAATCACTGACGCCAGCCATCTTTTAACCACTGGTAGCAGCTGCCTGGCACCGAAAGCATCTCTGGGCACTGGGAAAGGGAGAGCACAGCAATTGTTAGGCATTGAACTCGGTGCTGTTCTGTTGGAGCAGATAGGAAAACCACACCAAACTCAGGTGTCACCTGCCCATGGAGGGAGCATTTAAACCAGCTCTAGCCAGAGAGGAATTGCAGATCCCAGCAGTCATCTGAACTTGAGTTGCTGCAAACCTTCCACCAATACCTACAGTGCTGTGTCTCCAAGTAAACATGAAAGGCAGTCTAAGCCATGAAGACTGAAACTCTGAGGCGAGTCCTAGTGCTGCACTAGGCCAAGAGACAGTGGAGTGGAGTGGTATACAACATGCTGAGACACCAGCTGGGGCAGCCAAAAAGGTGCTGACAAAACCCTACTCCTAATCCCAGGCTGCACAGCTCAAGGCTCCAAAAGAGACTCCTTTCTTCCACTTGAGAATAGGAGAGAGAAGAGTGAGGAAGACTTTGTCTTGCATCTTGGATACCAGCTCAGTCAAAGCAGGATAGGGCGCCAGCCAAAGTTGTGTTCTAAGCCCTATCTCCCAGATGACATTACTAGACACGCCAGGAGAGAACCCACTGCCTTGAAGGAAAGGAACTAGTCTTGGCAATATTTATCACGTGCTAACTGAAGATCCCTTGAGCCCTATCAGCAGTGATAACCAGGTACTACCTAAAAGGTCCTAGGTGGACCTCTGAGATTTGCTGGCTTCAGATGAGACTCAGCTCATTACCAATTGTGATGGCTCCGGGGCAAAACTCCTTCTGCTTGAGAAAAGCAGAGAAAAGAGTAAAGGGGACTTTGCCTTGTACCCAAGGTAAGATCGTGGCCATAGAGGTATAAAGCACCAAGTGGGCCTTTGAGGTTCCTAATTCCAGGATCTGACTCTTGGATGGCATTTCTGGACCTGCCCTGGGCCACAGGGGAGCCCAAAGCCCTTAAAGGGTGAGCTCTACGGCAGGCAGCATTCATCGCAAGCTGACTGAAAAGACCCCAAGCCTTAAGGAAACATCACCGGTAGTCTGGCAGTAGTCCATGTGGCCTGGGGTAGTGGTGACTCCAGAATGAGACTCTTCTGCCTTTGGAAAGGGGAAGGATGAGAGGGAAGGACTGTGTCTTGTGATTTGAGTGCCAGTTAGCCATAGTACAATAGAACACCATGTAGACTTCTAAGTTTTTTTACCCTAGTCCCTGACTCCAAGACAGCATCTCTCAACACCCCCCAGGACTTGGGGGACCTCACTATGCTGAAGGGAAGAACACAGACCTGAATGGCTTTGCCACTAGCTTATTGTAGAGTCCTAGGGTCTTGACCAAACATAGGCAGTAGCCAGGGAGTGGTTACAGTAGGCCGTGGGTGAGAACCAGTGCTGTGCTGGCTTCAGGTCTGACCTAGTATGTCACTGTGGTGGTGACCAGAGGGTGCTTGTATCACTCCAACCCCAGCTTTAGATGGCTCAGAACAGAGTGAGAGAGATACCGTTTGCTTGGGAGAAAGTAAGGGAAGGCAACAAGAGTCTGTGCCTGGTAATCCAGAAATTTTCCCAGATCTTGTTCAAGACCATCTGCAAGTCTTCAAGAACCACAGTGTCACTGACCTTCAGGTGCCTCCTAAAGCAATATACCTTAGATCACAATGCCCAAATCCTTTCAAGTATCTGAAAAGCCTTCCCAAGAAGGACAGAAAGAAATAATCACACACAGCGAAGACCACAATAAATACCCAATTCTTCAATGCCCAGACACTGAAGAACATCTACCAGCATCAATACCAACTGGGAAAACATGACTTTACCAAATAAACTAAATAAGGTACTAGCAACCCATCCTGGAGAAGCAGACATATGTGACTTTGCAGATAGAGAAATCAAAATAGATATGTTGAGGAAACTCAAAGATATTCAGAATAACACAGAGAAGGAATTCAGATTTTTATCAGATAAATTTAATGGAGATTGAAATAACTAAAAAGAATGGAGCAGAAATTCTGTAGCTGAAAAATGCAATTGGTATACTGAAGAATGCATTGGAATCCTTAGCACAATGAATCAAGCAGAAGAAACAATTAGTGAGCTTGTAGACAGGCTATTTGAAATTATACACAGAAAGTGAAAAATGAATTTTAAAAAGTGAAGCACACCTACAGGACCTAGAAAATAGCCTCAAAAGGGCAAGTTTTTGGCCTTAAAGAGCAGGTAGGATAGGGTTGGAAAGTGTGTTCAAAGTAATAAAAATATAGAAATTCCCAAACCTAGAGAAAGATATCAATATACAAGTACAAGAAGGTTATAGAAAACCAAGCAGATTTAACTCAAAGAAGATTACCTCAAGGCATTTAATAGTCAAGCTCCCAAAGGTCAAGAATGAGGAAAGGATCTGAAAAGCAGCAAGAAAAAAAAAAAAAAATAACAGAATGGAGAACCAATATATCCAGCAGAAGAGTTTTCAGTGGAAACTCAAAAGCCAGAAACGAGTGACATGACATATTTAAAGAGCTGGCAGAAAGAAAAAAAAGAAAAAAAAAGAAAAAACTTTTACCCTAGATGAGCCTATACAGCAAAAACATTCTTTAAACATGAAGGAGAAATAAAGTCATTCCCTGACAAACACTGAAGGACTTCAACAAAACTAGTTCTGTCCTATAAGAAATGCTAAAGGGAGTACATTAATCAGATTGAAAAAATATTAATAAGCAATAAGTAATCACCAGAAGCTACAAAACTCACTGGTAATAGTAAGTACATATACTATTATAACACTAACCACAGTTAGTAGAAATGAGTTCACCATTTCTATTAAAAATCTAGGTAGAAATTAGTTCATAATTTCTATTAAATGGTGAACCAATAAAAAATAATAAGTTGTTGTAGTTACTATATTTGATGGGTTTATCATTTCTACTAAATGATGTAGAATCCATTCTTTCTTCAAAACTCAGCTTCTGTACTGCGAGTTTGAGAAAGGAAGGCTTTTGCTGCCAGTACTACAGTTTTGACTGCTCTCTGGGTGAGCCCCAGTTCATCAGAGTGGAAATTTTCCTGGATATAGGTATGAGGTTTATTTCCTTGTACAGTGTTAGTGATGGGTGCCATATCTTTAGATTCACCAAAAATTATGTTAGAGAGCCACTCTGTTCATTTTTTGCTCATAAATGTGAAGCTCAAGAGGATCAGAGCTTCCTGAGTAGCTGTCCTGTGATTAATACAGGCAGTTTCACTCCCACAATTTATTCTGGGGAAAGTAAATAAACATGTGAATGTAATCATATGTAGGAAGTTTCTGTGTGCCCATAGCCAGAGCTAAGAACTTTTCTGCTAGATACACGTATTTTACAAAGGGATAGAAGGGAAATATCAGTCAATTTGTGTACCATAGACAGAAAGTAATTATATTAATTAGGGGAAAATTACATTTTACATATAAAATGATCTGTTGCCTACAAGAAACATGCTTCACCTATAAAGACACACATGCACTGAAAATAAAAATAAAAAGATATATGTGTCAATGCAAACAAAAAAGATTAGCAGTCACTATATTTATATCATTTCTACTAAATGATGAACCAATAAAAAAAAAAACTATAACAACTTTTCAAAACACAGTACAGTAAGATATACATAGAAACAAAAATAAAGTTAGAAGCAAGAAATTAAGGGAGAAAGTTTTTATTAGTCTCCTTTTTGCTGGTTTGTTTATTTATGCAAACAATGTTAAGTTGTTGTGAGGTTAAAATAATAGGTTATAAGATAGTATTTGCAAGCTCCATGGTAACTCCAAACCAAAAATCATACAATGGATACACAAAAAATAAAAAGCAAGAAATTAAATTATATCACCAGAGAAAATCATGTTTAATTAAAGATAACAGGAAGGAAAGAAATAAGGAGAAGACCACAAAACAACCAGAAAATAAATAACAAAATGGCAGATGTAAGTAATAACATTGCATGTAAATAGACTAAACTCTCCAATCAAAAGACACAGACTGAATGAGTTAATGAATAAACAAGACCCATTGATCTGTGGCTTACAAGAAACACACTTCACCTATAAAGACAAATATGTACTGAAAATAAAGAAATAAGAAAAGATATTCTGTGTGCCAATGGAAACCAAAAAAGAGCAGGAGTCACTATACATATATCAGATAAAATAGATTTCAAAACAAAAACTATAAGAAGACACAAAGAAAGTCACTACATAATGTTAATGGGGTCAATTCAGCAAGAGGATATAACAATTTAAATATATATGCACCCAACACTGGAGTACCCAGATACCTAAAGCAAATATTATTAGAGCTAAAGAGAGAGGATAGTTGGCTCGGTGTGACTGGCAAGATGTTTGAATTGGAACAGCTTTGGTCTGTAGCTCCCAGAGAGATCAATGCAGAAGGTGGATAATTTTTGCATTTCCAACTGAGGTAGCCAGCTTATCTCACTGGGACTGCTTAGACAGTGGGTGCAGCCCACAAAGGGGGAACCAAAGCAGGGTGGTGCAACACCTCACCCAGGAAGCACAAGGGGTCAGGGAGCTCCCTCCCCTAGCCAAGGGAAGCCATGAGGGACTGTGCTGTAAGGAACAGTGTGCTCCAGCCCAGATACTACGCTTTTCCCATGGTCTTCACAACCTGCAGACCAGGAAATTCCCTTGGGTGCCTACACCACCAGGACCCTAGGTTTGAAGCACAAAATGGGCAGCTGTTTGGGCAAACACTGAGCTAGCTGAGGTTTTTTTTTTGTTTTTTGTTTTTTGTTTTTTTCATACCCCAGTGGCACCTGGAACACCAGCGAGACAGAGCCATTCACTCCCTGGAAATGGAGCGGAAGCCAGGGAGCCAAGTGGTCTTGCTCAGTGGAACCCACCCCACAGAACCCAGCAAGCTAAGATCTGCTGGCTTGCAACTCTCGCTGCCAGCACAGTAGTCTGAAGTCAACCTGGGATGCTTGAGCTTGGTGTGGAGAAGGACGTCCACCATTACTGAGGCTTGAGTAGATGGTTTTCCCCTCACAGTGTAAACAAAGCTGCTAGGAAGTTCAAACTGTGCAAAGCCCACTGCAGCTTGGCAAAGCTGCTGTAGCCAGACTACCTCTCTAGATCCCTCCTCTCTTGGCAAGGCATCTCTGAAAGAAAGGCAGCAGCCCCAGTCAGAGGCTTGTAGCTAAAACTCCATTTCTCTGGGACAGAACACCTCAGGGAAGGGGCGGCAGTGGGTGCAGCTTCAGAAGACTCAAGCGTTCCTGGCTGTCAGCTCTGAAGAGAGCAGTGGATCTCCCAACACAGCGCTTGAGCACTGCTAAGGGACAAACAACCTCTTCAAGTGGGTCCCTGACCCCCATGCCTCCGGACTGGGAGACACTTCCCAGCAGGGGTCAACAGACAACTCATACAGAAGAGCTCCGACTGTAATCTGGTGAGTGCGCCTCTGGGATGAAGCTTCCAGAGGAAGGAACAGGCAGCAATCTTTGCTGTTCTGTAGCCTCCGCTGGTGATACTCACACAAAGAGGGTCTTGGACCTCTAGCAAACTCCAGCAGACCTGCAGCAGAGGGGCCTGGCTGTTAGAAGGAAAACAGACAAACAGAAAGGAATAACATCAACATCAACAAAAAGGATGTCCACACAGAAACTCCATCTGAAGGTCATCAACATCAAAGACCAAAGGTAGATAAATCCACAAAGATGAGGAAAAACCAGTGCAAATAGGCTGAAAATTCCAAAAACCAGAATGCCTCTTCTCCTCTAAAGGGTCACAACTTCTCACCAGCAAGAGAACAAAACTGGATGGAGAATGAATTTGACAAATTGACAGAAGTAGGTTTCAGAAGGTGGGTAACAACAAATTCCTCTGAGCCAAAGGAGCATGTTCTAACCAGTGCAAGGAAGCTAAGAACCTTGAAAAACAGGTGAGAAAAAAAGGTTAGAGGAATTTCTAACTGGAATAACCAGTTTAGAGAAGAATATAAATGACCTGATGGAGCTGAAAAACACAGCACAAGAACTTAGTGAAGCATACACAAGTATCAATAGCCAAATCTATCAAGCAGAAGAAAGGATATCAGAGATAGAAGATCAACTTAATGAAATAAAGTGTGAAGAAAAGATTAGAGAATAAAGAAAAGGATTGAACAAAGCCTCCAAGAAATATGGGACTATATGAAAAGACCAAACCTACGCTTGATTGGGGTACCTGAAAGTGATGGGGGAATAGACCCAAGTTGGAAAACACTTTTCAGCATATTATCCAGGAGAACTTCCCCAACCTAGCAAGACAGGCTGATGTTCAAATTCAGGAAATACAGAAAAAACCACAAAGATACTCCTCGAGAAGAGCAACCCCAAGACACATAATCATCAGATTCACCAAGGTTGAAATGAAGGAAAAAATGTTGAGGGCAGCCAGAAAGAAAGGTCGGGTTACCCACAAAGGGAAGCCCATTAGACTAACAGCAGATCTTTCTGCAGAAACCCTAGAAGCCAGAAGAGAGTGGGGGCCAATAGTCAACATTCTTAAACAAAAGAATTTCAACCCAGAATTTCATATCCAGCCAACCTATGCTTCATAAGCAAAGGAGAAATAAAACCCTTTACAGACTAGTAAATACTGAGAGATTTTGTCACCACCTGGCCTTTCTTACAAAAGCTCCTGAAGGGAGCACTAAATATGGAAAGGAAAAACCAGTACCAGACACTGCAAAAACATACCAAATTGTAAAGACCATCAACACTGTGAAGAAACTGCATCAAGTAATGGACAAAATAACCATCTAGCATCATAATGACAGGAACAAACTCACAAGTAACAATATTAACCTTAAAAGTAAATGGGCTAAATGCCCCAAATAAAAGACACATATTGACAAATTGGATAAAGAGTAAAGACCCATTGGTATGCTGTATTCAGGAGACACATCTCATGGGCAAAGACACACATAGGCTCAAAATAAAGGGATGAAGGAATATTTACTAAGCAAATGGAGAAAAAAAAAAAAAAAAAAAAGCAGGGGTTGCAACCCTACTCCATGCCTGGCCGAGGAAATAACTTCTATGTGAGCACACTCCTTCACTAGTTCAGGCTTTGGCAATCAATGCAACTACATAATATTAAAATAAAAAATGATAGTCTTTATTGACAGTAATAGCTATATTTTTAAATTTTTAATGCTTTAATTGTAAATTGAAAATTATGATTTTTTACTTGAGTGCTCATTATGTACCAGGAAGTTTACAGGCACTTCCTATGATGTGGTTTTTTTCATCATTGTTTTATCATATGAAGAAACTGAGGCTAAAAGAAGTTAAATAACTTGCCTACTTAATCCAACTACCAAACAGCAAAAGTATGTTTCAGACACAGACTTGTGAGTCCAAAGCTTATGCTAACTTTATTACATGATATATCCTCTCAGACAGGATGGTTAACAGTCTACTGGTATAAGTTACAGGTAGTGAAAGGTAGATGGAGTGGTGGATTGGCTAGGAGGTAAAGAGGTAACATAGGTTAAAAAAAAAAAATTGTTTGAGATAGCAGACTCTGTGCAGACTTGAGTTAAATCAACTTTAAGTTCTGTTCTGCTATTTACTAGCTCTGTAATAGTAAAATAATTATTTAATCTTTCCAAGTCTTACTTTTTGAATCTATTAAACGGGGATTATGATGAATAGCTTATAGAATTGCTATGAGATGTGCAAAGACAAATACAGGTTCAAAATAAAGGGATAGAGGGCAAATGGAAAGCAAAAATATAATAAGAAGAAAATTTTAAAACAAAGCAGGGGCTGCAATCCTGGTCTCTGATAAAACAGGCTTTAAACCAACAAAGATGAGAAAAGACAAAGAAGAGCATTACAAAATGGTAAAGGGAACAATGCAACAAGAAGAACTAAATATCCTAAATATGTATGCACTCAACAGAGGAGCACCCAGATTCATAAAGCAAGTTCTTAGAAACCTACAAAGAGACTACTCCCATACAATAATAGTGGGAGACTTTAACACCCCACTGTCAATATTACACAGATCAATGAGACAGAAAATTAACAAGGATATTCAGGACTTGAACTCAGCACTGGACCAAGAGGACCTAATAGACATCTACATAACTCTCCACCCCAAATCAACAGAATATACATTTTTCTCAGCACCACATCACACTTACTCTAAAATTGACCACATATTTGGAAGTAAAACACTCCTCAGCAAATGCAAAAGAATGGAAATCATAACAGTCTCTCAGACCACAGTAAAATCAAATTAGAACTAAGAATTAAGAAACTCACTGAAAACCACGCAACTACATGGAAATTGAACAAACTGCTCCAGAATGACTACTGGATAAATAATAAAATTAAGGCAGAAATAAATAAGTTATTCCAAACCAATGATCACAAGACACAATGTACCAGAATCTCTGAGACACCGCTAAAGCAGTGTTTAGAGTGAAATTTATAGCACTAAATGCCCATAGGAGAAAGAAGGAAAGATCTAATTGACACCCTAACATCACAATAAAAATAACTAGAGAAGTAAGCACAAACAAATTCAAAAGCTAACAGAAGACAAGCAAAAACTAACATCAGAGCAGAACTAAAGGAGATAGAGACACAAAAAAGTCTTCACAAGATCAATGAACCCAGGAGCTGGTTTTTTGAAAAGATCAACAAAATAGATAGACTGGTAGTCAGACTAATGAAAAAGAAAAGAGAGAAGAATCAAATAGAGTAAAAAATGATAAAAGTTAATATCACCATTGATCCCAGAGAAATACAAACTACCATCAGAGAATACTATAAACACCTCTCTGCAAATAAATTAGAAAATCCAGGAGAAATGGATAAATTCCTGGACATATACACCCTCTCAGGACTAAACCAGGAATAAGGTAAATCCCTGAATAGACCAATAACAAGTTCTGAAAGTGAGGCAGTAATTAATAGCCTACCAACCAAAAAACAAAGCCCAGGACCAGATGGATTCATAGCCGAATTCTATCAGAGGTACAAAGAGGAACTGCTACCATTCCTTCTGAAACTATCCCAAACAATAGAAAAAGAGGGACACCTCCCTAACTCATTTCATAAGGCCAGCATCATCGTCCCGATACCAAAACCTGGCATACACACACACAAAAAAGAAAGTTTCAGGCCAATATCCCTGATGAACATTGATGCGAAAATCCCCAATAAAATACTGGCAAACAGAATACAAGGTGAACTACAAATCACTGCTCAAGGAAATAGGAGAGAACACAAACAAGTGGAAAAACATTCTATGCTCATGGATAGGAAGAATCAATATCATGAAAACGGCCATACTGCCCAAAGTAATTTATAGATTCAATGCGATCCCCATCAAACTCTGATTGACTTTCTTCACAGAATTAGAAAAAACTACTTTAGGCCGGGCACGGTGGCTCAAGCCTGTAATCCCAGCACTTTGGGAGGCCGAGACGGGCGGATCACGAGGTCAGGAGATCGAGACCATCCTGGCTAACACGGTGAAACCCCGTCTCTACTAAAAAATAGAAAAAACTAGCCGGGCGAGGTGGCGGGCGCCTGTAGTCCCAACTACTCGGGAGGCTGAGGCAGGAGAATGGCGTGAACCCGGGAGGCGGAGCTTGCAGTGAGCTGAGATCCGGCCACTGCACTCCAGCCTGGGCGGCAGAGCGAGACTCCGTCTCAAAAAAAAAAAAAGAAAAAAAAAAGAAAAAACTACTTTAAATTTCATATGGAACAAAAAAGAGACCATATAGCCAAGACAATCCTAAGCAAAAAAACACAGTGGGAGGCATCATGCTAACTGACTTCAAATTATACTATGAGGATACAGTAACCAATACAGCATGGTACTGGTACCAAAACAGATATATAGACCAATGGAACAGAACGGAGGCCTCAGAAGTAATGCCACACTTCTACAACAATCTGATCTTTGACAAACCTGACAAAAACAAGCAATGGGGAAAGGATTCCCTATTTAATAAATGGTGTTGTGAAAACTGGCTAGCCATATGCAGAAAACTGAAACCGGACCCTTTCCTTACACTTTATACAAAAATTAATTCAATTAATTCAAGATAGATTAAAGACTTAAACATAAGATTTAAAACCATAAAAACCCCAGAGGAAAACCTAGGTCAATATCATTCAGGACATAGGCATGGGCAAAGACTTCGTGACTAACACACCAAAAGTAATCACAACAAAAGCCAAAATTGGCAAATGGGATCTAATGAAAGTAAAGAAATTCTGCACAGCAAAAAAACGATCAGAGTGAATAGGCAACCAACAGAATTGGAGAAAATTTTGCAATCTATCCATCTGACAAAGGGCTAATATCCAGAATCTACAAGAAGCTAAAACAAATTTACAAGAAAAAAACAACCCCATCCAAAAGTGGGCGAAGGATATTAACATACACTTCTCCAAAGACATTTACGTGGCTAACAAACATATGAAAAAAACCTCAACTTCTCCGAGAAAACACCAAATGGTGGATGACGCCTGTGTAGCCAGGGGGCCCGGAGGCCCTGGTGGCCCTGGGATGGGGAACCGCGGTGGCTTCCGCGGAGGTTTCGGCAGTGGCATCCCGGGCTGGGGCCGGGGTCACGGCCGTGGATGGGACCCGGGCGGAGGCTGCGGAGCTCGCAGAGGCAAGGCCGAGGATAAGGAGTGGATGACGGTCACCAAGCTGGGCCGCTTGGTCAAGGACATGAAGATCAAGTCCCTGGAGGAGATCTACCTGTTCTCCCTGCCCACTAAGGAATCTGAGGTCATTGACTTTTTCTTGGGGGCCTTTCTCAAAGAGGAGGTTTTAAAGATCATACCGGTGCAGAAGCAGACCCACGCTGGCCAGCACACCAGGTTCAAGGCGTTTGTTGCTATCAGGGACTACAATGGCCACGTCGGCCTGGATGTTAAGTGCTCCAAGGAGGTGGTCACTGCCATCCATGGGGCCATCATCCTGGCCAAACTCTCCATTGTCCCTGTGTGCAGAGGCTATTGGGGGAACAAGATCGGCAAGCCCCACACCGTCCCTTGCAAGGTGACAGGCCGCTGCGGCTCTGTGCTGGTGCACCTCATCCCTGCACCCAGGGGCACTGGCATCGTCTCAGCGCCTGTGCCCAAGAAGCTGCTCATGATGGCTGGTATTGATGACTGCTACACTTCAGCCCGGGGCTGCACTGCCACTCTGGGTAACTTCGCCAAGGCCACCTTTGATGCCATCTCTAAGACCTACAGCTACCTGATCCCTGACCTCTGGAAGGAGACTGTATTTACCAAGTGTCCCTATCAGGAATTAACTGATCACCTTGTCAAGACCCACACCAGAGTCTCCGTGCAGCGGACCCAGGCTCCAGCTGTGGCTACAACATAGGGTTTTTATACAAGAAAAATAAAGTGAATTAAGCCTGGAAAGAAAAAATAGAAAAAATCCTCACTGGTCATTAGAGAAACGCAAATCAAAATCATGCCAGTTAGAATGGTGATCACTAAAAAGTCAGGAAACCACAGATGCTGGAGAAGATGTGGAGAAACAGGAATGCTTTTACACTGTTGGTGGGAGTGTAAATTAGTTCAACTACTGTGGAAGACAGTGTGGCGATTCCTCAAGGAACTAGAACCAGAAATACCATTTGACTCAGCAATCCCATTACTGGGTATATACGCAAAGGATTATAAATCATTCTACTATAAATAGCCATGCACAAGTATATTTATTGCAGTACTGTTCACATTAGTAAAGACTTGGAACCAACCCAAATGCATATCAATTATAGACTGGATAAAGAAAATATGGCACATACACACCATGTAATACTATGCACCCATGAAAAAGGATGAGTTCATGTCCTTTGCAGGGACATGGATGAGGCTAGAAACCATCATTCTCAGCAAACTAACACAGAAGCAGAAAACCAAACACTGCATGTTCTCACTCATTGATTGGAATTGAACAATGAGTACACATAGACAAAGGGAGGGGAACATTACACATTGGGGCCTATTGAGGGCTGAGGGGCTAGCGGAGGGAGAGCATTAGGAGAAATACCTAATGTAGATGACGGTTTGATGAGTGCAGCCAACCACCATGGCACGTATATACCTATGTAACAAACCTGCACGTTCTGCACATGCATCCCAGAACTTAAAGTATAATAATAATAATAATAATAATAAAAAATTAGAGAGAGATCGGCCCCAATACAAAAATAACTGGCAACTTCAAAATCCCACTTTCAGCACTGGACAAATCTTCCAGGCAGAAAATCAATAAAGACACATTGGACTTAATCTGTACTATTGAACAAATGGATATAATATGTATTTGCAGAACATTTCATACAATGGTTGCAGAATACATTTTTTTTCCTCAGCATGTGGAACATTCTCAAGGATATACTATATGTTAGGTCACAAAACAAGTCATAAATCATTTTTGAAAACTGAAGTGATATCAAGCATCTTCTCTGACCACAATGGAATAAAACTAGAAATTAATAAGAAGGAATTATGGAAACTATACAAATACATGGAAATTAAACCCTATGCTCCTGAATGGCCAGTGGGTTAGTGTAGAATTTGAGAGTAAAGTTGAAAATTTGTGGAAACAAATGATGATGGAAACACAACATATCAAACCTATGGTATACAGCAAAAGCAGTACTAAGAGGGACTTTTATAGCTATAACTGCCTACATAAAAAATAAACAGGAAAACTTTAAATAAACAATCTCATGATCCATCTTAAAGACCTATAAAAGCAGGAGAAAAATGAACTAAAAATTAGAAGAAAATATATAATAAAGATCAGAAAATAAATGAAATTGAAATTATAAATAATATAAAAGATCAATAAAACAAAAAGTTGTTTTTTTGAAAAGTTTATCAAAATTTACAAACCTTTAGCCAGATTAAAAAAAAAAGAAGGAAGATCCACATCAATAAAATCAGAAATGAAAAAGGAGACATTACAACTGATACTGCAGCAATCCAAAGGATCATTAGTGGCTACTATGAGCAGCTATATGCCAATAAATTGGAAAAATCTAGAAGAAATGGAAAAATTCCTAGAAACATACAGATTAACCCAGGAAGAAATCCCAAACCTGAACAGACCAATAACAAGAAATGAGATAGAAGCCATAATAAAAATTATCCCAGTAAAGAAAAGCCTGGGACCCCATGGCTTCACTGATGAATTTTACCAAACACTTAAGAAGTAACACTAATCCTACTCAAACTATTCTGAAAACTAGAGGAGGAGGGAATAATTCCATTCTAATTCTACAAGGCCAGTTACTGTGATAATGAAACCCAGTATAAGACACATCCAGAAAAGAAAACTACTGGTCAACGTCTCTCATGAATATTAATACACAAATCCTCAACAAAATGCTAGCAAACCGAGTTGAACAATGCATTGGAAAGATCATTCATAATGACCAAGTGGGGTTTATCCTCAGGATGCAAGGATGGCTCAACATATTGTAAGATATTGATGGTTCAAGAAGCAATCAATGTGATACATCATATGTATAGAATGAAGGATGAAAACCATATGATCATTTCAACCGATGTTGAAATAGCATTTGATAAAATCTAATATCACTTCATAATAAAAATACCCATAAAACAGGGGATAGAAGGAATGCCCTCAGCATAATAAAAGCCATATGTGGTAGACCCACAGCTAGTATCTTCCTGAATGGGGAAAAACTGAAAGCCTTTCCCCTAAGATTTAGAACATGACCAGGATGCCCATTCTCACCACTGTTATTTGACGTAGTACTGGAAGTCTTAGCTAGAGCAATCAGAAAAGAGAAAGACATAAAGGGTATCCAAAGTGGAAAGGAAGAAGTCAAATTATCCTTGCTTTCAGCTGTTATAATCTTATATTTGGAAAAACCTAAAAACTCCACAAAAGAACTATTGGAATTGACAAACAAATTCAAAAAAATTATAGGATACAAGATTAACATACAAAAATCAGTAGCATTTCTATATGCCAACAGTGAACAATCTGAAAAAGAAATAAAAAACAATCCCATTTACAATAGCCACAAATAAAATTAAATATGTAAGAATTAACTTAATGAAAAAAGCAAAAGGTACCTATAATGACAACTACAAAACAGTAAAGACAGAAATTGAAGAAGACACCAAAAAAATGGA
The DNA here is from genome assembly GCF_003255815.1 of Theropithecus gelada. NCBI lineage: Eukaryota > Metazoa > Chordata > Mammalia > Primates > Cercopithecidae > Theropithecus > Theropithecus gelada. The sequence goes on from NC_037670.1 coordinate 103,848,874, forward strand.
AAGATCTTCCGATTTCATGGATTGGAAGAATCAATATTTTTAAAATGTCCATACTACCCAAAGCAATATACAGATTCAGTGAAATCCCTATCAAAATACCAAACATTATTAATAGAAACAGAAAAAAAAACAACTCTAAAATGTATATACAACCACAAAATGCCCAGAATAACCAAAGCTGTACTAAGTAACAAGAACAAAACTGGAAGAATTACATTATTTGACTTCAAATTATATTACAAAGCTATAGTAACAAAAACACAGTGCACTTTCATAAAAACAGACACACAGATCAATACAAGATAATAGAGAAGAAAGAAACAAATCCACACCCAGTAAACTCATTTTTGATAGGGGTGCCAAGAACATACACTGGAAAAAAGACAGTCTCTCAATAATGGTGCTAGGAAAACAAGATATCCATATGCAGAAAAATGAAACTAGACCCTTATCTCTTGCCATATACAAAAACAAATAAAAATGGATTACAGATTTGTAATTAAGACCTCAAACTGTGAAACTACTACAAGAAAATTTTGGGGTAAATCTCCAGGACATTGGTCTGGGCAAAAATTTCTTGAGCAATACCCCACAAGCACAGGCAAACAAAGCAAAAAATGGACAAATGGGATCCCATCAAGTTAAAAATCGTCTACACAGCAAAGGATACAATCAACAAAGTGAAGAGACAACCCACAGAATGGGAGAAAGTATTTGCAAACTATGAATTTGACAAAGGATTAATAACCAAAATATATAAGGAGCTCAAACAAGTCTATAGGAATGAATCTAATAATCCAATCAAAATATGTACAAAAGATTTAAACAGACATTTCTCAAAAGAGGACATACAAATGGCCAACAGGCATATGTAAAGGTGTTCAGCATCCATGATCATCAGGGAAATACAAAAATACAATGAGATATCATCTCACCCCATTTTAAATGGCTTCTACCAAAAGAAAAGAAAAAAAAAAAGACAGGCAATGATAAATGCTGGCAAGGTTGTGGAGAAAAGGGAGGCCTGGTACACTGTTAGTGGAAATGTAAATTAGTACAACCACTATGGAGGACAGCTTGGAGGTTCCTCAAAAACCTAAAAATAGAGCTACCATATGATTCAGCAATCCCCACTGCTGGGTATATCAGTATATCAGTATATCAAAAAGATACCTGCACCCCTGTGTTTGTTGAAGCACTGTTCACAATAGCTAAGATTTGGAAGTAACGTAAATGTCCACTGACAGATGAATGGATAAAGAAAATGTGGTACATGTATGCATTGGAGTACTATTCAGCCATAAAAAATGACATCCTGTCATTTGCAACAACATGAATGGAACTGGAGATTGTTATGCTAATTGAAATAAGCCAGGTGTGGAAGGACAAACATCACATGTTCTCACTTATTTGCGAAAACCTAAAAACCAAAACAGTTGAACAAATGGACATAGAGAGTAGAAGGATGGTTACCAGAAGCTGAGAAGGGTAGTGGAGGGCTGCAAAGAGGTGGGTTTAGTTAATGGGTACAAAAAAAAATAGAAAGAATGAGTAAGACATACTATTTAATAGCATAACAGGGTAACTATAGTCAATAATAACTTAACTGTACATTATGAAATAAAGACTGTAATTGGTTTATTTTTAACTCAAAGGGCAAATGCTTAAGAAAATAGATACTCCCTTTTCCATGATGTGCTTATTTTACATTGCATGCCTGTATCAAAATATTTCATGTACCCCATAAATATACACACCTACCATGTACCCACAAAAAATTAAAAAATAAAAAATAGAATATTGAAAGAATATAGAATGAATTAGAAAATTACATATAGTGGCAAAGTATTCAGGTGAAAAGCAAGTAGAACTCCAGAAACTTAATGAAAGGGGAGACACCACAGTGCCTAAGTAGAGGGTGTTTGTGTGGAATGCAGATTTACACTAACCAACTTCTTTTTTCTCCTTCATAACCTTTCTATACCTTCCTAAGTTCTGCTTCACCACTTCCTAAAGAATCTTTTACGAAGGAAACACAAGTAAATACATCTTAACCTTGTTAAGTTATAATTTTAACCTGTTTCTTATATCTTGTTGATGATGATGCCAAAGCTGCTAAGGAGTATGAGAACCATGGTTTATACTTGTGGTTTGAATTATAAATATTGTCTGACTCCATTAACATTTGAGGGTCTTACTCTAAGCTTTCAAATCCTAAATTCCATACTAGTCAATTGGTTTTCCTCCTTTCCACTCTTTGCCATTATTAGCTCTCTTCGTTGTTTCTTTTGCTTTTGGTTTATTATTATTATTATTATTTTGCTTTCTTTGTGATCGATTTAATGTACAACCAAGTAAAATTATGCATAATTCAAATAGGCTCTATAAATGGTAAAGTAATATTGCAATTCTATTCATGTATTTTGGTAGTAATTATCTTATTTCAGTGTTCATAATAAGCAACATAAATTCTGAATTGTGCTATTTTCTATATATGTGCTAGTACTTTTTAATAAATATAAGCAATCCAAATAAATATCTCATTCTCAACAGTGAATCAGTAAATATTCTAATAATTGTAAGTATCAATATAATTATTGTGCTTTTGAAGTTTTTGTTTTAATTGGTACATAATAGTTGCACATATTTTGGGGGGTATTTGTGAGAGATACATATATGCATAGTTATCAAATCAGGGTAACTGGGATTTCCATCACCTCATTTATCTTTTCTTTCTGTGGGAAACATTCTAATTTTCTTCTATTTTAAATTATACAATAAATTACTGTTATAGTCATCCTACTGTACTATTGAACAGTAAAACTTAATCTTTGAGTAAGTACAAACTGTAGTTTTGTACCCATTAACCAACTTCTCTTTATTCCTTCTCCCCGCTACTCTTTCCAGACTCTGGGAACCACCATTCTACTCTCTATCTTTATGAGATACACTTTTTTAGCCCCCACATATGAGTGAACATATGCAATATTTGTCTTTTTCTGCCTGGCTTATTTCATTTAACATAACGAACTCCTTTTCTATCCACGTTGTTACAAATGAGAATATGTTAGTTCTTATTTTATCTGTTTTCTCTTTTTCCACCGAGGTTGTCAAGTAGACAGGTTGTTTCATCAAAGACAATTGTAAGGAAAAACTAATCTTCAGAAAATAAAAGTTAGAGATGACACTCTTTTGGACTATGTGGTGGAAAGATTTTTAAGGGATTCTAAAGCACTGTGTTTTAAAGAAGTGATAACATATATTGCTTTCCCTTGAAATTCAAAGTGCAATACAAGCATTTGATCTTCGGACTGCACTGTCTGCCTAAGATAGCAATGGCTCTGTTTCCTGTAAAATTCGAAGAATTATCAAATTGGAAGATATTTCAGAAAAAGCTGAATGTTATTTTTACTTATGTAAGTTTTTTCATTGCTGTCTCAATGAAAAAAAAGGCCATCTTTTTTAGGGAGGTGGGCAGGGTGGGTGGACAGAGTCTCGCTCTGTCTCCTAGGCTTGAGTGCAGTGGTGTGATCTAAGCTCACTGCCACCTTTTTCTCCTGGGTTCATATGATTCTCTTGCCTCAGCCTCCCAAGTAGCTTAGATTACAGGTGAGCACCACCATGCCTGGCTAATTTTTGTATTCTTAATAGAGACAGGGTTTTGCCATTTGGCCAGGTTGGTCTTAAACTCCTGACCTCAGGTAGTCCACCCGCCTCAACCTCCCAAAGTGCCGGGATTACAGGCATGAACCACCGCGCCTGGCCTAGAAAAGACTATCTTAAAGGCTAGGACGATCATGCATAGATTAATGGAAGTCAAAGGAAAAGTATGGGATTTGGAAGTTGGCAAATCTCACAAGGTCAACTATAGATTGTCTTAATCCAATAATCTCAAATTTTTATTTTAGACTTGCAATAAAAGTGAGCTTTAGTTAAGCCATGGGCAAGAAGGGGTGAGCAAACTAAATTCCAATGTTAACTTTGATTATGTTCAAGTTTAATGATAGAAACTAGCATTGCTTAATGACATGAGAAACTCAGAGAACAACAGGGAGTAGTTTTAGTGCCTGCTGTATGTATAAGATATCAAAATATGTGTGAATGATTATTTTTAGTGGTAATCATCACAATTAATTTTGTATTATCAAACAGCAAGTCAAAAGGCTTAAAATCTTTCTAGGCTCTATCTGTAAGATTAGATGATATTTATAAAACTATGATTCATTTTCATAATACCAACTTCATCACCATGGGTTCTCTGCATGGCTTATATACATTATTATTCAGTGGATGAGTTTTAAGAAAAAGATCCATTCCACTTGTAAACTTTGTACATTAAAATCTACATTTCTCTTCTTTTTGTGCCTGAATCATTTGCAGAACCTGGCCTCATTTTTTTCTGTCTTTCTCTACTAGAACATACCAATGTACGAATGAATGTCGGATCACGCATTATGGTCAGAAGCTGTCCTGCACGTTCTGGTTATGAACCAAACAAAATATTTTCAAAGAGGACAAAAACAAACTTTTTTTTCTGTTTTTCCTTGTTTTTTGGATAAAACAATTTGCCTTACTGAGTCAGTTTCTGGGGAGTTTAATAAGTTGTGAAAATAGAACACATAACCTGAGCTGTAAAGCAAAGGATAAAGATGGATATAGAAATGGGGGATGGTGGGGCACAGTGGCTCACGCCTGTAGTCCCAACAGGATCACCTGAGGTCAGGAGTTCAAGACCAGCATGACCAATATGGTGAAGCCTGTTTCTACTAAAAATACAAAAATTAGCCAGGCGTGGTGGCGAGCGTCTGTAATCCCAGCTACTCAGGAGGCTGAGACAGGAGAATCGCTTGAACCCGGGAGGTGGAGGTTGCAGGGAGCCGAGATCATGCCACTTCACTCCAGCCTGGGCGACAGAGCAAGGCTCCATCTGAAAAAAGAAAAGAAAATAAAGAAGAAGAAAAAAAAAAAAAAAAAAAAAAAAAAACAAACAGAAAAGAGATGGGGGTGTGGGGAGGCAACCTCCACATTTCGGTAGTTTCCAATCTTTATCGAAGAATTGTCAGTCACACTTGTCAAAACTTACGATGAGCTTAGATTAAAAGTAGATTGCCTGGCACGATGGCTCACGCCTGTAATCCCAGCACTTTGGGAGGCCGAGGCGGGCGGATCATGAGGTCAGGAGATCAAGACGATCCTGGCTAACATGGTGAAGCCCCGTCTCTACTAAAAATGCAAAAAATTAGCCGGGCGTGATAGCGGGGGCCTGTAGTCCCAGCTACTTGGGAGGTTGAGGCAGGAGAATGGCGTGAACCCAGGAGGCAGAGCTTGCAGTGAGTGGAGATGGCGCTACTGCACTCCAGCCTGGGCACCTAAGCGAGACTTGGCCTCAAAAAAAAAAAAAAAAAAAAAAAAAAAGGAGACCAGCTCTTAGATCACTTAGATTAATAAGTGATCAGCTCTTATTGTTAATTCCTTCATTTCCATTAAACTCATCTTGTTTGTCTTTAAACCTACCCTTGAATATCTACCTTGACCATTTTATTTGTATCACTGTACCACTTCTACACCTTTAAGCTCTAATGAGTGCTAAATTTCTGATTTTAGGGTTCACCATTATATTTATTGTTGGAAAAGATTTTATTTCTAAAAGTCACCCTGTAATAATAATGAAACAGTAAATATATATTGAGCATTATTGTATGTCAGGCACTGAGCTAAAATAACTTATAGATTATCTCATTTCATGGAGTTTACAGCCCTCTGTGTTATGTACCACTTTTCTCACTATTTTTCAACTGAGTTGAAGAGACTTCAATTTAATGAAACTCAGGAACATAAAAAGTGGGAGAATTAGCATCCAAAATTCTCACTACTACTACCTTAGGCAGATAAATCTTCAGTTCTAACTGTAAACTCTGTTTTCAATTCTTGCAACATCTGTCTGGAGATTTTGCTCTTGTCACTTCACATGGCTACCTAGCAGGAGCTTGTTTGTAGGTGATGCCCAAGTACTTCAGAGGAGTGGCCAAGACACTGAAGTGACCCACTGCTACTCCTTTGGAGCAGTGGTGTGAAAATTAAAGTCTGCTATAAAAGAGGAAGACTTTGGCCCTCTTGTGCCATCTCTTCCTCATATCTTCCTTGGAAGACTTTCACCTTCTTGTAAAGAGTAGTTTGCACATCCCTTGTGAAAATACCTTGGACTTCTACTTGTAATCTTTGTAAGTTAAAAACTATTTTAAGAAGTAAGTCCTGTCACTTGCAACAACATGGATGGACTCGGAGAGCATTATGTTAAGTGAAATAAACCAGTACTCCATGATCTCACTCATATGTGGAATCTAAAAAAGTTGAACTCCTAGAAGCATAGAGTAGAATGGTAGTTTGCAGAGGTTAGGTATTGTGGGGAAATCGGGAGATGTTGGTCAAAAGACACAGTTTCAATTATATAGGATGAATAAATTCTGGAGATCTACTATATGGTGTTATGACTATAGTTAATGCTAATCTATTACATACTTGAAAATTACTGAGAATGGATTTTAAATAGTCTTACCACAAAAAAAATGGTAAGTATGTGAGGTGATGGATATGTTAATTAGCTTGATTTAATTATTTCATGATGTGTATATCTGTATATCATTTTATATGGTACATCATATATATATATATATATATATATAAAACTTTTGTCAATTATATTTCAATAAAGCTGGAAAGAAAAAAACGGAAAAAAAAATGAAACCCTATCTTGTTTGAGGCAGCCTGACACTACAGAAGACTGGGAGAGTTTTGGGGGTTACAGTGGGTTGTTGAGGACAGGGACAGTCTTTCCAGTAGTGCAAGCCTTTCAGTAGGATACACTTACCTTGTTTTTTGTTTTTTTTACTAACATTATCCTCCAAAATAAGATACATGCCTGAAATCATGTGCTCACAGATGTGTCTGACTGATGCAAATGGAAGAGTTGTTTTCCTTGGTCTGTTTGTGCTCCGTTCTCGTAATTCCATGTGAGCTATGAATTCAAAGAAAGACGCATGGGTAAAACTACTTAAGAAGCTGGATGTAACATTAGTAAAAGTGCCTGATCTCCTATCTTCCTTATAGTCTAAGAAACTTTGGGCCGGGCGCGGTGGCTCAAGCCTGTAATCCCAGCACTTTGGGAGGCCGAGACGGGCGGATCACAAGGTCAGGAGATCGAGACCATCCTGGCTAACACGGTGAAACTCCGTCTCTACTAAAAAATACAAAAAATTAGCCGGGCGAGGTGGCGGCGCCTGTAGTCCCAGCTACTCGGGAGGCTGAGGCAGGAGAATGGCGGGAACCTGGGAGGCGGAGCTTGCAGTGAGCTGAGTTCCGGCCACTGCACTCCAGCCTGGGCGACAGAGCGAGACTCCGTCTCAAAAAAAAAAAAAAAAAAAAAGAAACTTTGAATTTGTCCCTATGGGGCAACACAAGGGAATGTCTGGATGACAAAAATTCTGTCTCACTCATGCTTGCTCTTCCTCCAAGCTGATTATTCCAGGGACACAGAATACAGGAGCTGAAAATTACTGCTCTCCAGAGAAGAAGTGTGCTACTCCTCTGATGACACAAATGGAGAGCTGTTTTCTCATGTGCTTTCTCTATAAAATAGGCTACACTGAACAAGTCTGGCTAGCCTACAGCCACCATGTCAAGAGACCCAAAGTGTGCCCATAAAGAAAAAGAAAGAGATGATCAAAGATCCTCAGTTATTTGAATTTTCCCAGCCCAGTCACCAGAAATGCAAGTCAAGAAGCCTTTGAAAAAAACATCAGCCACCATCTGACTAAAACTAACTGAGACCCAAGGAAAGAATTGCCTAGCTAAGACCTATATCTGCAGATTTGTGAGCAAAAGACATGATGATGTTATTTGAAGCCTCTGTTTTGAGGGCAGGGGGTTATTGTTATAAAACAATAGAACCAGAATTATAAGTCAAATAAAAACAAAGACTAAACTAAGATAGTGGTCGTTGCAATAAAACAAAGTGGATTAATTCAAGTTATTAAGAAGGAAGACCCATGCAGGGACAACCTAAGGGCAAGAAATATTTCTGGCTTTAGAGTCAACCAGTGTCATCCTCATACTATTTGGCACTTGTTCTGCATAGAGTTGCTTATTTTTTTAAGTTCTAATTAAATAACTAATTGCCTTGTTTGAATTCTAAATTTCTCAAACAAAATTAGCAAATGGTTGCAAAAAGCTGAAACACTATCATACCTCTTATTGGAGATTTATATATTGAAATACTGGTTTTGTGTATCACTTTAAATATGGCAACATAAAAAACTCTACATGAAAAACTCAAACCTATTTATATGGTCAATTCCAGCTGTTTTCAAATTCTAATGCTTCATCAGTTGATAAAATATAAAAAGTATTTTAAGGGAAATTTGGGAAATATACATTCTAAGTTACATGAGGTTGGAAAATACTAGTAATTTTTTAGGTGTAAAGCAGTATTGTGAGTATGTAAAAGCATGATCTTATTCTTAGAAGAAATACACTAAGTATTTTGGTGTGAAGTGTCATGATGCACGAATTTATTCTCAAATGAAAAAAAAAAAACAAGGTTTTTAGTACATAGATGTTCATGCTATCCTTTAAAATGTTTGTATGTTTGAAAATGTTTGTAACATAAAGGCTAGAAGAAAGTCTTACCCTTGAAAAGGTAAAAACATAGAAGATTACATTTAAAAAATTGAAATGGATATTTGAGCAAATATAACATTTTAATACATTTCATCTTTCCTTAAAAAAAGATGTGTTGAGATAAAAAGTAGTATAGAACAAGGCACAGAAAATTGAATTAAACATCCAATGTAAAATTTTGTTTCAGGTCCTATTGCATTATTAAATACATGTTATTTTCTTTTTTTTTTTTTTTTTTTTTTTTTTTTGAGACGGAGTCTCGCTCTGTCGCCCAGGCTGGAGTGCAGTGGCGCGATCGACTCACTGCAAGCTCCACCTCTGCAAGCTCCACCTCCCGGGTTCACGCCATTCTCCTGCCTCAGCCTCCCGAGTAGCTGGGACTACAGGCGCCGCCACCTCGCCCGGCTAATGATTTTTGTATTTTTAGTAGAGACGAGGTTTCACCGTGTTAGCCAGGATGGTCTCGATCTCCTGACCTCGTGATCCGCCCGTCTCGGCCTCCCAAAGTGCTGGGATTACAGGCTTGAGCCACCGCACCCAGTCAAATACATGTTATTTTCAAGTACACATTCTGAAAAAAGTAAAAGCTCGCCACAGATGCAACATATTGAAGTCAATAACTTATTTCTCTTGAGCAACTATTACGTACCAATCATTGAAATTGTTGAGTTAAATAGGTATTTAACTCAACAATATTTCTATGAGAAAAGTAGTATCCCCATAACTATACGAAGAAAATCTTATTTCCTTGACAGGAATTTTTCTAGCTCTGAAAAAAAAGTTCTTTTTTTTTTTTTTTTTTTTTTTTTTTAGTGAATATGGTAAATAATTGAATTATGAAACATGAGAATTTATTAGAGTAGTTATAAATACACACTAAGCTGAGCCGTTTTTCTAGAGAGAGTTATGTTTAGAGGGAAGATACCTAGTGACATTTTATTTTCCTGAAAGGACACAGGCAACTTATGAATCAGAAAAAAATATTTCTGGAAAATTATGCTATGGGGAGAACATTCAAAACTATGTAGGGTAACTGGGGAAAGTAAGATGAAGTAACTCTGTGCAAGGAAGAGAAACATGTAATTGCTATTGTCCAAATCTTTGTGTCCCCCTAAAATTTGTGTATTAAAATTCTAAACCCTAAGGTGATGTATTGGGAGATAGAACCTTAGGGAGGTGATTAGGTTGTGAAGGTGGAACTTTCACACTAATGTCTTCAGAAACCCCAGAGAGATTGCTCACTTTTTTCTGTTACATGAGGACACAGTGAGAAGGTACCATCAGTGAATTAGAAAATGGGTCCTCACCAGATGCCAAATCCATCAGCACCATGATCTTGGACTTCTTATCTTCCAGAACTGTAAGAAACAAATGTTTGTGTTTTACAAGCCACAAAGTTAATGGTATTTTTGTTATAGCAGCCTGCATGGAGTGAAACACTAATGGATCTTCAATTTTGCATGGGCATGCAATGTAAATTCTCTATCCCTGTAAGTGCCCAACAGGTTCTCTTTGCCTGGACAACTCCTCTTGTCTCTTTCCTAGACAGAGTCAATTTATCAAGACAAGGGAATTGCAGCAGAGAAAGTTTAATGTAGGCAGAGCTGGCTGTACAGGAGACCAGAGTTGTATTATTACTCAGAATAATAAATCAGTCTCCTTGAAAACTCAGAGATGGGTTTTTTAGGGATATTTTGGTGGGTAGGGGGTCAGAAAGCAGGAAGTGCTGATTGGTCACGTCAAAGGTTACATCATAGGGAGTTGAAGCTGTTCTCTTCTGCTGAGGCACTTCCTGGGCAGAGGCCATAAAACTAGATGAACCTGTTTATCAATCTGTATGGTGCCAGCTGATCCATGCAGTAAAATATCTTAAGGACTGGTCTTAAGTTTTACAATAGTGATGTTATCCTCAGATGCAATTTGGGAGGTTTAGAATCTTCCAGCCTCCAGCTGCGTGACTTCTAAACCATAATTTCTAATCTTGCAGCTAATTTGTGAGTACTGCAAAGGCAGTCTAGTCCCCAGGCGGAAATGGGGTTTATTTTGGGAAAGAACTGTTATCATCTTTGTTTCAAAGTTAAACTATAAACTAAGTTCCTCCAAAGTTAGTTTGGTCTATGCCCAGGAACAAGAACAGCTTGGAGGTTCAAAGCAAGATAGTGTCAGTTAGGTCACATCTCTTTCACTGTCACAATTATCTCTGTTTTAATTTTTGCAAAGGTGATTTCATCCCATTCCATAACATTGTAAGTAAGGCATCTGTTTCAATTATATCAAAATATAGCTAGTTTGAAATATGAGTGTGTGTTAAATGGACATGTGGTAAGAGCCAAATTTATGTGCTGAAAATTGCTAACATTTGAGCTGAAGGGATAAACACATAGTTTCGGTGAAACACAACTGATTTAGGGTATATACATCACTCAACTGATAAGAGCAGAAGTTTCAGGGCAAGAGAATAAACTTTTAACCGTGACTGTTAAGTGTGCCATGGGCATCAATTAGTATGCTTTATAGAGGGATAGAAAAGTTTTGGTTAATTACATAAGTTAATTAAGTGAACCTAAACATCTTTGCACATTGCTAACAACCTAGTGAAAAATTTTCCTGCTTTTAGTTTGATGGTTAGTTTTATGTGTCAATTTGGTTAGGCTATTGTACCCAGCTATTCAATTAAACACTTATGCAAAATGTTCTCATGAAGGTATTTGTAGATGTAATTCACATCTATAATCAGTTGACTTCAATTAAACATTATTTTTGATGATGAGGGTGATCTTTATCCAATCAGTTGAATGGTCTTAGAAGCAAAACATTTATCTGAGAAAGAATAAATTATTCCTCAACGAAACATATCACATCTTGCTCCAGAGTTTACAGCCTGAAGTTTTTACGGATTTCAAATTTGTTAGCACCATACAATCACTGCAAAACCAATTCCTTGAAATAAAAGTCTAACTAACTCTCTATCTACCTAACTCTCTATCTATCTATCTATCTATCTATCTATCTATCTATCTATCTATCTATCTACCTACCTACCTACCTATCCATCCCTCTAGTTCTATTTCTCTGTAGAATACTGACTGATAGAATTTGTACTAGAGTGATTACATAATTTATCATCCAAGCTTGTACACATTTGAATGTGAAAGAGACACTAGTAATAATCATGTCAGTAAACTAGGGAAAAGGGAGAGCTTTGCCAGGCAAACTGTGATAAAGGGTTCCCGTAGGTAAAATAAATTTTATCTATCAAGAACCATCAAGATAATCTAAAAAGAAGTTCGTTCTTTTGTTTTAAGCTTTTAAGGGAATTTAGTTAGTTATCAAGTGTTCTGAACTAAGTTAAAGAAAGAAATCACCACATAATTTGGAAAGAAACCACCTATAGACATTATACAAAGCATTTTCCTTTCTTTTGATATTTTCTAAAGGTCAAAAGTTTGGAATCCTACAATTATTTTGCATTTGAAAATGATGAATCAAAAAAGAAATCAGAATCCACCAAAATAATGGTAGGCATTTAGACTTGATAGATGGTTTTAATGCAATTGTGCAATTATCCAAATTTAACCTTCCTAGTTATAGCCCTATTCAATGCTGTTTTCTTATCATAGATAGGTTTTACATAACTGGCTGAGAATCAAGAAATAAATTATTTTCTGAAACTGAATTCTGTTATAGTTTCTCTTTAATCTGTATTTGTGTCAGATTTTCAGTTGTAAATAACTTTAGCAATTTGGAGATATAGTCTATTATTGCCTATCAGTGTGTGTCTGCACACAGTTTTTGGAAAGCTGGAGAATCTTACTTTACAAGCTTATTTTGGTGCTTAGAGAAAGGTTATGAAAAATGAGTCATTGACTGAGACTCCTCAAAAGTCCATACTTATTCGTGGTTTCACTTCTAGCAGTTTAAGTTACCCACAGTCAACCACAGTCCAAAAATATTAAATGAAAAACTCTAGAAATAGACAATTACTAAATTTTAAATTGCATGCTCTTTTGAGTAGCATGATGAAATCTCTCACCATCTTGCTCAGTTTCACCCAGGCTGTGAATCATCCCACTGCCCAGGAGATGCATGCTGCACATGCTGTCCACCTGTTACTCACTTAGTAACCCTCTCTGTTACATGATCAAAAAAAAAAAAAAAAAAAGTATATGGAGGGTTTTGTATTAGCCACAGTTTTTAGACATCTGCTGGGGGTCTTAGAACCTATTCTCTGATCATTAAGGTGAGACTACTGTACTAATGAAAGTTATGGTTTGCCATATTGCTAAAAGTTCTGATAGTAATACTGGAAATTATATGAATAGACAATTCTAAACTTCGTGTGCAGTGTTAACAAAACCTATTTCAATGTTCAAAAACCTATTTCAATGTTCAAGAAAATATAAATTAATACAACTGACATTTAATGAGTTGAAAAATTAATGTAGAACTTGTCTTCACACTTCTTTCTCCTTTTAAACATTCTACACTATGAAACCTCCTTGGTTTTAAAAAGATCTCTCCTTCGCTCCTTTCCATGATAATTCTAAAAAGCAAGCATAAACACCAAAAGGGGAGAGAGAGAGACTTAGAAGTATCCAATTAAATACTAAATAATAGAAAGTATGATCAAATATATTTTGTGCTGGCTCTTCTGATGAAGGAAGAAGAGGTTATTTAACTAACAGATAGGTTGACCAAGAAGGCCTTAACTTTCCCCTCAGCTGGACTAAACTTTTGACAGTCTTCTTCCTGATTATGGACCTCTAACTTCCCTTTTCTTAGTACATCTACAATAGAAAACTTGCAATTATAAATTATTTCCCTTTGAGATGTAAATCTTCACATTCCAGGAATGTCTTTCTCAAGGACCCTGGAGCCATCCATTCCTTTGAAATGTCCTCGTTAAGAAAGACAGGAACCCCTTCTCCTCCGTTCTATGCGAGTATAGGAACTTTGCATTGGTAAGTACCAATTAGCAAACACAGGTGGAGTAAATCATATTGGCCAACCTCCCTATAACATCTTATAGCACCTTTTCATTAGCTCACCAAAGTGTTTACATTTTTTTTTCATCTTTTATTGCAGGGTAGTCTTTCTCTGCTATTACAGTAGTCTTGAATAAAGTTTTCTTTGCCATTGTTAGCAAGTGTCTGATGTATTTTTCTGATATCACCTTCATCTTAATTTTAAATATGTGCACAGACACAGTTAGTTAATATTTAAACATCTTGTTTTTAGCATAGCATATGCATACATATACATATATGCATGCATACATACATATATGTGCATGCATGTGTTATATTTTCTAACATATTCATTGATATGGTCTTACTTACAACCTTTGTTCTTAGAGAAACTAAGTTCACAACTGAGTCTCACATTGTTAGAAGCTAAAGACTTGAACCTCCAAGATAGAGCTGTGACATTTTATTGATGAAATACCAAAATGTTGAGAGTGTTCTGATTGGACAGTAAAAGTATTAATTGGATAAAAATTGCATTCAAAGAGACTAAACACAGAAAAAAAAAATCAACATAACTGCAAGATAATAGCAGGCAAAAAAGAATATGAGGACAATTTGAATTGAATTTGATTAGAAACATAATAATCATAGCGCTTAAGTATAAAAACAGTCACTATTTTACTTGAATTTTTATTTCTAGTTTGTTCTTTAGCACTAATGTAATATCCCTGGGAACTCTGTGGAATACCTCAATTTTACATGCTGCCAAATATACACATATATAATTTATTTATTCATCTATAATTCTTCATGACAAGCTAAATATCTGAAAATGAGAAAGAGTTTATTCTTGTCTAATGACCATCCAGCTGTGTAATATTGAGTGAGTAAATCAAATTCTCTGACTCTGTGCATTCTCAATTTCAAAATAAAGACTTTTCTATGTTTCCAGTATTCAAAAACTATGCTCAGAAAGCTGTTTACTGGTTTTAACTGTGGTTTTGGGGGTGCATTTATAAATACACAAATGTTCATATAACAAAATTGTTATGAGTACTGGATTTAGGTGGAGTGGTTTGGAGTGAGTGTCATGTCATTAACTAAGAAATGGTAAATGACGGTGATTGATGAATGGAAGGAAAGAGCATGATATGGTGGCAAGAATAACATGTATACAAGCATAAACAAGAAAAATATTAAATCAAGTTATATCAAGTATTTTCCAGAAATACAAATATAAAAAGGAAGAATTAATCATTGTGATCTTTCATTTTGTGGTCTTCATTGTTTGGGGACAGACAATAAAATTGTAACTCATATTATGCTGAGTCAAATCATTAAATTACCCCTACCTAAATTTATCTTCGTAGAAATTAATACATTTGTATATGCATGCTCATATATGTACACATTGAAATATATAAAAATTCAAAACACACTTGGATAATAATAAAAATCATTAAGGTTGCCATAAACACAAACACATACACACAACTAAACAATCAAAAAAACACTAGAGCCAGGCACAGTGGCACATGCTCAGTTCCAGTTGAAAGGAGAGGTTGAGCCCAGGAGCTCGAGTGGAGCCTGGACAACATAACAAAATCCCATTTACAAAAAAACAAAAAACAAACAAACAAAACCACTGAAACTACCTAATCAAAAATTTATAAATTTGAAAATAATCTCTATTAATACTTTGATAAAATTAAAAAATACTATGAAGACACAAGTGTTATACATTAAGGATGTAATAATTTGCATATAGGTGAAAATGCAATTTTTTAAAGAAGATAATTCAAATAGCTAGTTCTTTGAAAAGATCAATAAAATGGAAAAGCTGCTGACAAAGAAAATTAGAAAAAGAAAGTAAGGATGCATAACATAAAAAAGTAAAAAAGCCGCTGTGACTTTATATTTGGAATAGATTAAGAAGTTGTAAAAATATGCATAAAAACCTTTTAAAAATATATGTGTAATGGAAATTTATGAAAAAAATAGAGTTAAATTGATTACTGAAAAGGCAGAACATTTGAACACCATAAGAGTCAATATTTTATAAAATGTTTAAAAATACATAGCACAAAAGGCTAGTATAGTTGGCTCACTAATGAATTTATTCATTCTTTTAAGAAAAAAAAATTTTAAACTGCTCTAGCAAATATAAATATTTGGAAAGCATACAAGTTAATTTTGTGAAACTAACATAGGGAATATCAAAACTCAGTGATCATTAGGACTCACTCCTCTGCCCTATTTTCCTCTCCTAATTCACACAAAGATACTGACTGATAGTATATTGAAAACATCACAAGAAGTATAAATGAGTAGCTATATAATTTTGGAAGATGATGTCATTAAAAACGCCATTAAAGACAGAATCTATAAAGAATGTTTAGACTTTGCAATGAAAAGAAAAAGCATGTGTAAAATGTAATTAATTAAAAGGCAAATGAAAACTCACTAAAAACATTAGATCCAATATTTGTTTTAGATTGCATATTTTTTTTTAATGGGCAAACCTCTTCCACTGCTATTTGAAATCCAGCACAGTCACAATCACTGTCATCACTTCACCTTTACTAGAAATTCTCCCAGACATGGAGGCTGTCAGGGTGCACAGCAGTGGTTCAAAGATGCTTACTAGAATTGCCTGGTGACATTTGCAAAAATAAATGTTTGCGCCACACCCAGACAATTAAGTCAGAAACTGTGCAGGACCTTTTAATCTCTAATACTTATTTAACATAAAACTATTCTTATGAATTTTTTTAAATATTTTAATGAGAAATAAAAAGTTCGGCAGGGCGCGGTGGCTCAAGCCTGTAATCCCAGCACTTTGGGAGGCCGAGATGGGCGGATCACGAGGTCAGGAGATCGAGACCATCCTGGCTAACACGGTGAAACCCCGTCTCTACTAAGAAATACAAAAAATAGCCGGGCGAGGTGGCAGCGCCTGTAGTCCCAGCTACTCAGGAGGCTGAGGCCGGAGAATGGCGTGAACCCGGGAGGCGGAGCTTGCAGTGAGCTGAGATCTGGCCACTGCACTCCAGCCTGGGCGACAGCACGAGACTCCGTCTCAAAAAAAAAAAAAAAAAAAAAAAAAGAAATAAAAAGTTCATCCTTTGACTACTAAATAAGTAGCCTCAGAAAGCTACAGTTTCATATGATATGACTCATATCACATCCCTAGTATGCTTTCCCACTTTTTGGCATGCAAATAACCCTAATCTGTTGTTGTTCTACCTTGTAATTAGTCATCTTAATTTCTTCCAAAATTCATTGAAAGTAACTAAAATGTGTATTTGTTTGCTGATACCTTCTGAGAAAGTGTTGAGGGAAGGGTGAAATGCAGAAGGATCAGGGTCGACATATTTCATGGCATTCTAAAAATATCCTAACATTCTTCACTCGCCTATTTATTCAGAGTATGTTCAATAGCTGTCTTCAACTCTCTCCTTTCTATGTTCTTATTTCTCTTGTTTTCTAAACTTTCCTCCTCAAATTTTAACCAACACAAATTTGTGCCTGTTCTTTTCTACTGGTTCAGTTTGTTACATGAGTCACTGCCAGAGCTTCTTTCAGATTCCCCCATGACTCTATAAGTACCAGGAGGTAAGAGGAAATCTTAAAATCACCTTAGGTTCTGGGTGTAGGAGGAGTGAAAACACATATAATTATTTTATCCCCATCACAATTATAAAGGCATGTTTACTGAATGACTGACTCTTTCTAAAAGAGGATAAGAAGTTTATTTTAATGCAACATTTAAAGAAATAAATTAATAATGAAATCAATGTGGTAAAAATATTGTTTTAGCTTAAAAATGTTGAATTTTTATGTTTTATTTTAAATAAATTAGAAACAATTTGTTAAAAAGTTCATAAATAATGCAAGATAAGTTTATAATAGTCCCGTGCATAACATTTCTATTTAGGTGACAATATAGATATTAATTACATACTTCATGAGCAACAGGTCTTTGAGTATAGGAAAACTGATTGTGTTTTTACGGCAAAAACCTTTAAATTTTTTATTCTTCTGTACTTACATTTACTCCTTGTTATGCCTAGTACAGTGTGGACCACAGGTAAGCACTCAATAAAATGTCTGAGTAAATGAATAGTACTAATATAAGGATATACTGAGAACAGAGATAAAAGACTATCAAACAGTGACAGAAAAGATTGTTAGGAGGAAGATAGCAATTGATTAGTAGTTGCCAAAAGCCGTTCAATATTGTTCCCACATCAACAAAAGAGGACAAACACAGACAAAGATCAATTTTTCTTTTACCATGTATTTCTAAAGCAAACTCCCACTTCACTTTCTAACCTAATAAAAGCAGAAGGACACTTTTGCCCCACTCCTGGACAAGGTAAATTAGCATCATTACCTATTCACTTCCCCTCTTTGCCTCCACTGCCCAAGAGTGACATTATCATACACAAAACGAATGTGTGGAAAGACACATCAAGAAATACAATTGACTTCAATCTACAGTAAAACACGTTTTACCACTTGGGTCTCATATAGCAATATATTGAACTTCCTCTGCCAACTTCCTCTTCTTTGGAAAGCACTATCTCTATAACCACATTAAAAAAAAAAAAAAGCAATTCTATACACTCAAGAAGCTCAGTTAGCCTGCTGATTTTATAAGTATCACCCAACATGAGAAATAGCACTTGAACAATAATTTGCAGGGAGCAGGGGTAAGATTAAAAGAGAACAAAAAAGATAAAAAAAGCATCTGGGAGGTTGCTTACCTTTAAAATTCTACACTGATGTGCCTCATAATGGTGTTTCAGACAATCACAAACCACATATACAAAGGTGGTGCCATAAGATTGTCATGGAACTGAGAAATTCCTATTAACTAGTGACCCCCTAGACTTCCTAACACCTTAGTGCAATTCATTACTCAAGTGTTTGTGGTGACGCTGATGTAAACAAATCTGCTGCACTGCCAGTCTTGTAAAAGTATAGCAGAGACAATTAGGTCCAGTACAATTACTTGTTGATGATAATAAATTACTATGCTACTGATTTATGTATTTTCTACACTATACTTTTTATCATTATTTTAGTGTATTCCTTCTAGTTTTTTTTTTATATATATATATATATATATATATATATTTTTTTTTTTTTTAAATTAACTCTAAATGGCCTCGGGCAAGTTCCTTAGGAGGCATTCCAGGAGAAGGCATTGTTATCATAGGAGATGACAGCTCCATGTATGTTACTGCCCCTGAAAACCTTTTGGTGGGATAAGGTGTGAGGGTGGAAGACAGTGATAATGATAATCCTGAATGTGGGTAGGCCTAGGCTAAGGTATATGTTTCTGTGTAGTTTTTAGGAAAAAGGTTTAAAAAAGTAAAAACACAACATCTTTAAAAATTAGAAATAGAAAAAAGCTCACAAAATAAGGATATAAACACAATATTGTGCAACTATATAATGTGCTTATATTTTAATGTTATTATAAAAGAGTCAACAAGTGAAAAAAATTAAAAAATTATAAACTTTTTAGAACAAAATTATAGTAATCTAAAATTTATTAATGAAAATATTTTAAAATAAATTTAGTGCAGCCTAAGTGTACCGTATTTATAAAGTCTACAGTAGTGTAATGTCCTTCATATTCACTCACCACTCATTCACTGAGCAACTGACTCATCCAGAGAAATTTCCAATCATGTAAGCTCCATTCATGATAAGTGCCCTGTACAGGTGTTCCATTTTTCATCTTTTATATCCTATTTTACTATATCTTTTCTACATTTAGACACACACATACCATTGTGTTAAAATTGCCTCCAGTATTCAGAATAGTAACATGCTGTATGAACTTGTAGCCTAGGAGCAATAGGTTATACAACATAGCCTAGGTATGTAGTAGGCTATATCATTTAGGCTTAAGTATATTCTATGATGTTCACCCAATGCAATTGCCTAATGATGCGTTTCTCTGAACGAGCATAATTATAATGGTTTCATTTATGATTTCTCCACTTTTCAATTGTATGAAAGTGAGCATTCAGGAGAAACTATATTTTGAATTTTTATTTTTTCCCAGGCTAGCAATAAGTGGTACAATACTCTCTCAAGATGCTTTGCAGTAGCAGCGAGCCACAGCTCCTAGTCAGCCAGATCATCAGAAGAGGAAACACTGAATACTTGGCATCTTCCTAAAGAACACTATGCCTGCTAAACCATAGGCAAGTGTCACATTCCTCAGCACCGTCTACTTGCTATTCTCAACCCTCATCAGAAGAGAGAGAAACTGGGTACTCATTCTCTGTTGCAACCCCATCATCCAGCAATTAACTTTAGTTCAAGTCTTCAAGCATTCGTCAGACCTACGGTGCTTTCTGCTATGGTGTTAATGGTGAGTACTCATACTACCATCCTGTTTTTCACTTTCAATGCAGTATTTAATATATTCCAGAAGCTATTCAGCACATTATTATAAAATAGGGTTTGTGTTAGATGATTTTGCTTCACTGTAGGCTAATGTCATTGTTCTGAGCACATTTAAGGTAAGCTAGGCTAAGCCACGATATTGGTAGTTTAAGTGTATTAAATGTAATTTCAGTTTATATTTTCAACTTACCAAGACAAAACCCCAATTTAAGTTGAGAAACATCTGTGTGTATTTTTTAAGTTATAAATTTGTCTTTTTTTGCATTTCTGTCTGTGTGCATATGAATATGTGTTTATATATATGTATAGTGTGTATAGTGTGTGTGTATTTGCAAACATTTATACACACATACCTACAAGAAAAACAAAGCAATAAAGTAGTGGAGAACACTAAAAAGGTAATTTTGACTGGAGAGAGAAAAACGTAGAATCTAGCACTGTAGTGTCTGTCATATTCTCATACTTTTTCTCCAGTTAGGACAGCAATTTACCCCACAAAGAGTTACCCCAAACAGTAACAATGTAACATAGTTACATATCCATAACCTAGTAAGTGAAATGGAGTTGAGCCTTACATGATGAATTATACTTTAACAAACTCTGCTTGAGAATGAGCGATAGAACATTCATTCACTTATTTGACAAACATTTTAACTCTCATACAAAATTCAGAGCAAAAGGCAAAATAAATGTTATGCAAAAAATCAATGCAAAAGTCTCTTTATACAAAAAGAAAGGGGTAATTAAAACTGTGCAAATCAGTGGCAGCTGAGAGAAAGAGAGCATGTCTACATTGACCCTCCAGGAGGAAGAAGAATTTGAGAGGTGGGAGCATGGGCCTGAAAGGGGAAAAATTAAAGGGAGGTGAGAAGAGATTTCCAGAGTGAGAAAACAACAAAATAAGTAGTAGCTGGAATGCAAAGCTGATGAGTAATTTAGGACTTGGTGCTGGAGATAAGTTAACAGCAGCATGACGTTCAGAGAGGCTGATACATTGGAAGCAGGGACTCCAGTTAGATGATTCTCTCAATTATCATTAAATAATTTTCCCTGTGCAGAGCAAATCTGACCTGAAGATGCTCAGTTAGACAGCTACAACTTAAAATAAATCAAGTAAATTATATAGACAATAACTGAAATCTATATGGGAGTGTTATTAATTCATCCAACACCTATTTATTAATTGACTGTTTTGTGCCAAGAACTGTGCTCACTTCAATTATGGAGTAGAGAAATGCAAAAGGTCACCCACCAACAGGGTGAAGCATCAGAGTAAATACAGGGAAGTATCAGAATAAACATCTCACGGTTCTTAGAAATGAATCAATTGTGGTTGGGTGTGGTGCCTCATGTCTGTAATCTTAGCACTTTTGGAGGCTGATGTGAGAAGGCCATTTGAATCCAGGAGTTCAAGACCAGTCTGGGCAACATAGTAATACTCTGTCTCTACAAAAAATTAAAAAATTAGCTGGGCATGGTGGCATGCACCTGTAGTCCCAGGTATTTGGGAGGCTAAAATGGGAGAATCACTTGAGCCCAGGAGTTGGAAGCTGCAGTTAGCTGTGATGGCATCACTGCACTCCAGCCTGGGTGACAGGGCAGGGCCCTGTCTCTATAAAGGAAAAAATTCCAGCCTAATAGCATATGTCTTGAGTACCAAATGACTAAAATAAAGTATTCTGGAATAACGAAGACAGGGAATAAATAGAGGGGAGAGTTGACAACATCCAATTGCTTCTGATCCTTTTCCAGCCTAATGCCAGAAAGAGAAGTTTTAAAGTAAATTCTCTGGAATGTCTTTAACGATTCAATTAAAGTATGCTCTTATATTTCTGACATCACATGACATTTTATTTCCTAACATTTATTCATAAATACAAATTAGCACTTGCCATTACAGGCTTTCAATAATATACATCCAACTCAAAAACTCTGCCTTTTTTCTCAAAACCCAGCCTCACATGATGACGTAACATACAGCTCCTATGAAGAAAATATTTTAAGAAGATAAGTATTTTGTCCAAACTATTTATTTATTTTTATTTTTATTTTTTGAAACAGAGTCTCACTCTGTTGCCCAGGCTGGAGTTAAGTAATATGATCTCGGCTCACTGCAGCCTCCACCTCCCAGGTTCAAGCAATTCTCCAGCCTCAGCCTCCTGAGTAGCTGGGATTACAGGCATGCACCACCACACCCAGCTAATTTTTGTATTTTTAGTAGAGACAGGGTTTTGCTATGTTGGCCAGGTTGGTCTCAAACTCCTCACTTCAAGTGATCTCCCCGGCCTCAGCCTCCCAAAGTGCTGGGATTACAGGCGTGAGCGACCATGCCCGGCCCAAACTTTATTTTTAAATTATACAGCATGTTTGAAACAGGAGCTACCTTAAGAGAAATACAGATGTTTAAGAATTTTAACATTTCAAGTAAAGGGCAATAGTGATAAATAGGTTTAGGAATGTACAAGGTAGCAGAAGCTACTGCCATTTCTTTGTCTTCTCCCTTATCTTCTCTTTTATTGTATTACTTTAGCCATCCTTTTGTCTCTAATGTTTCATTTTACTTGTTTTGCTTTTTTGTCTAATTGTCGTTTGCAATAGGACACGACCCTAGCCAAATGATATCTGGGAATTCTGAATGTTTATGTGTGTTTGCATGCACACAACACACACAAACCCGGGCTCTCACTCCTCCAAACTACCTAGATTTTGCAACTGTTCTTCTCACCGGTCCTATAAGACATGTGCCAATGATGTCAGGAATCCTTGGTTTTCTCATTGCTTTCCTTTTTTATCTGCCTGCCTTCACTGAGACCATAGGCTCCCCACCAGTTCCATTCCTCATGATCATGGCAGATTCCTTTCAGGAAGAATTTATAGCCTCTTAGTCCAAGCCAAACACTTTCCCTAACCAGTTGTATCACTTACTAGCTGGAGAAATCACTGACGCTGACATTCTAAGTCTCTGTTTTCTCTACCTAAAAACTGGGCATAATAATAGTATCTATTTCTTAGATTTGTTACAAAAAATAATTAGGATATTGTACAAAGTGCACTTACATAGAAGTGCATTTACATATGTGTTAGTGACTGGTGCATAATTATTTTGCTATTTTTATCACTATCATTATACATTTATCATCACTTCCTTCAACATTATTGAAAAATTGATAAAATCATAACTTCATGAGCAAGTCTGACTCTTATTAGATTTTTGTTGTTGTTGTTTTTTATCACTCTGTTTAGGGACTTTAAAATTGTTTTTGTCATTTACATAAGATTTGTTTTATAAATCTCTGGCTCCCAAAGTGTGTACTAAGTCACCTGGGAAGTTGCAGAAAGCTAACAGAGGTATTCCTACATATTTTAACTTTTCCAAGACATGCTTAGACTCTACCAAAAAAGGATCATAGTATATTTCTTTCAATGACATTATGTATTTTCAAAGCTTGGATTTTACTTGTTGCTGTCTTCAAAAGCAAGCACACTGAGAAAATTAATGTAGAATAAGAAAGGGGGATGAAGGTCTTTGATCTGAATTCAAGTTCTGAGAAGTGGTGCATTGCCCATAAGAAACTGCACACATCCCATAAGTAAATAATTTTGGTTAAGAAATAGAAATATTTTCTTCTTTCAATTTATAAACATTAATTTTCAAACTGCTGATAAGTTTAAGACATAAATATGTGTTAACACACTCCAAGCTAATACTCAAACAGGACCCTTAGGTGTTTTGCTTTATTTGTTTTATTGATCTAGGAATTACAGGAAGATATTACTTTGGGTGTTATAAACCAAGAAAATTTGGGCTCCCTGCTGGAAGTGTTCCACAATTCTAACTGCTTATTAGCATCATGCAGAATTAAATACAAATTTAACCTCACCAGGGAATGCTCCTATACCTGAGGACTCAGAAATACCACCAAAAATTATCTACGTGATAGATGACAAAACTAGAGAAAAGAAAGCCTTCTTCCAGAAGTTAGTTCCTATTCCAAAGTCAAGTCCATCAAGATTATATTTTCACGAGATCATAAAAGTAACTTCTCATCATTTCTTACTTCTTGTTTTCCCACTTGTATTTCGATCACATTTTGTCAATATTGAAAGTCAATATTCAAATAATTTTATCTTTAATGGAAAGGTAGGTCTTTTAGAACAGAAATTACCCAAAGCTTCACAATGTCTCTCCAAAGGAAAGTGTTAAAATGCTGATGCTAAGTCCTCTTTTCTCGGAGATTCTGATGCAGATAGCATAAGAAAAACACTTTAGAAAGTCTGGAGTTGAAAATACATGAAGCAATAACCATGAAACTCCCTAAGAACTTAGAAATAAAAAGTACTTCTGAAAATTAAACCACAAAATCAGTTAAGAATGTAAGAGGCCAAAGAAAAGATATGAAAATTCATTTTAAATTAAGAAATATTAAGATACTATAGTCAGACATATTTATATGTTTATATATTTATATACTTATATTTATATACGTATACACTTAAAGATAACATCCAAAGGATGTAGTAGCTTTTCAGTAGACGGCATATAAATAATATTTGAAAGGTAGGCATTGCAGTGGTGTGACAGGATCAGCTGATGGCGACTATTGAGAACTGGATTGTATGTATCCCAGCTGCATCTTTAGTGATATTGGTGGCTTCAAGTTAGTCATAATGGTAATATTTATACCACAAAAAATGACAAACCTACAAATTAGGATGGTTTTCCTTAAAGAACCAACTGTTAATCATTTATCAACAGGTCATTGAATACTGGAAAAACTCACCCAAACATGATTCAGAAAAGAAATTTCCCCAACAGGCATGAGAAACATATTACATCTGCCTAGCACATCTATCTGTGTTGTTGAGACAAATGTAAATTTATACATAAAAATCTGATAATATTCAATGTTCATATCCCATAAACAATTCCCCCTGCTCTGTTTTCAAATTCTGATATTTCAGCTTCACATGAAAGTTTCTTTTTAAAAGAGAGTAACACCATTGGACCACTTGTCTGTTCTACCTGAGGTATTAATCAAGTAAACTGCTATTCTAATCTATGCTACATTGAGAATTTAGTAATCATCATTATCAATTTAAGTCCAAGAAATTCAGCACACTGACAATCTTCAGTTTCTACAGGGAGGCTAATTGGCCAAGGCTGTAAACTGATGGCACTTCATATCCAGCTAGTTGGCCTTCTCTGAAGACACTAACCTCAACGTATAACTTCCATAAGAAGCAATTCATCTAGGATAATTACAGAGCAGTACTTCCTCAGATCAGACGAACTGTACTAGAGCAACTTTAAATAAAAAGTTGCTAGAAATTAATAATGCAATATTTTTTCCTTTTACCATGTAATATTTATATCAGTTAAATCCATATTTAAAAATTATGTCCTCTCTGTATAGCCATTCTTGAGGTCCTTATCGGCTAAGGAAACACAGTTATCAGATGCCTTCAACTACTCTACACCCAGGCAGTTAAAATACTAGAAACCAGTTAGCAGAAAGCAAATATCCATTTAGGCTCAAATCTTCAAAGTGCCAGGGAATACTGATTAATTACTTATAAACTTAGACACTTGAATGTGGAAGGTCAGCACTAGAAATATCATCAGTACAAAATATCTACCCTAAGGGGCAGAACAAGATTATTTGTCTACTCATTATTTCACCCTAGGGGTTCTACTGATTTGGCAAAGAAATTTGAAACTAAAACTCCCTTGATGATTGTCAGATTTATCATGTTCATTAGAAGAGATCACTACTAAAGATTTTTTTAGGAAGAAAACCCTTTTTAAACAGGGACATCATAATAATGTATGACTATGTTTCCAAAGATGACCTCTGGCGTGTATCTATGGATCCATACAGATGGTTTCTCAGGCCTAATGATTTACCGTCATTGAGACAAATGAAAAAATAATCCTGTAAAATTATAATTACTTACTACTTCTTAATCTAGATAGGTTTTTAATGATAATGCTTTACGAAGCTATATTCTTCTGATTCTAATGCACTATTTCAAGACAACCTACTTCAATAGCAAATGAACAAAAATGATTAGTAGGAATAGGAAAGATACATAGAGCATCTAAGTAAATGAAGCATTTTCATGAAAACTATTAAACTGATGAATTAGATTTAAATGTCACTGCCATTAAACTCTGTTTAATAAACGTCAAATAAATACTTTAGCAGTGCTCTACAGCCTTTGTGACTGTTACTGTATCTATCAGAGAAGGTATTACCAATCGTTTTTGCATAGTATGTGTTTTACCTAATAAAAAGATTTACTTGCCTTCCATGATTGTAATTTTCACCCCTGCTGCTAAAACTGAATTCTGAACACTATTGGGCTTGCAGGAAAACTTTGAGACAAGGTAAATTTTCCTCTAAAAAGTCTGTAAATTATTAACTGCCACATTCTATATATTATTAACCTTTTACAATATACTTTAACACATGCATGCAGACACACACACACACACAATGGAATAATTTAAATTATTTGATTAACCTGAAGGAAGATATAAAAGGAAAGAAAAAAATTGTATGGAAATAAAATATCAAGATGATAGTCAAACCCCAATTAAAAAGGAAATTGTCATACTGGTAGAGGGAGGAGTCATAAGTGTGCTATCCATAAGAAATGTGCTTCAGATTCAAATACAGGCAGATTGAATAGAAAAGTTTAGGGTATATTCTCAGTGACCTATGAAGAGTATCGGATTTCTCAAATCCAAGGCTATTCAGTCTATGTAGGAAAGTTGGATTCTCAGATCTCAAGCAAATGGGGATGATTTTGCTCAGTGGGTCACAGGCAACCCCTCAGCTAAGCTTTCCAGAAATGAAAGAGTAGATACAGGAAAAGAGCTCCCTTCTTTAAAGGATAATGCAATATCTAACTGTTTCAGAAGGAGTAGTTAACAGGTTTGTTGTTTGAACTGTACACTGTAAAAATGAAGTAGATCTGAATTACTTAGAGGATGGGGTACCAACCTACATGCAGGGTTACACATGAGAAATGGGTATTAAAGCTTCCTACTACAATTACAAATTTAATCTCTTAGCTTTGTCAGTTTTTACTTCCTGTTTCTTCCTCATGAATTCACTTTTAAATCATTATAAAATTTCCAATTATATCTCTATAATATTTTTTTGTCCTGAGGCCTGCTTTTTCTTATCTTTTTATAGACACACTATATTTTATGTATATATTTTGATAACCATATATTTTTCTAACTTTTCTATTGAATCTGCCTGTATTTGAATCTGAAGTACATTTCCTTTAGATAGTATACCTATGACTCCTCCCTCCACCAGTGTGACAATTGCCCTTTTAATTGGGGTTTGACTATCAGCTTGATATTTTATTTCTATACAATTTTTTTCTTTCCTTTTGTATCTTCCTTCAGGTTAATCAAATAATTTAAATTATCCCATTCTATTTCCACTATTGGTTTTTTATGTTCTTTAAGTACTTGATTTTGAGATTATAGTATGCATTCTTACAATGTCACAGTCTGGAAATAATTTGTGTTACAGTACTTCAGGCAAAGTGTAAGAAATTTATCACTGCATAATTTCATTAAACCTCTATTTTTGTTATTTTGTTATTTGCATTTATTTCAGTATATGTTATAAACTCCAGGATTATGATATTATTTTTTAATTTTTTTTTTTTTTTGCTTGAGAAGGTCAGTTCTCTATTAAAGAAATTAAGATAAGAAATTCAGCCAGGGGCGGTGGCTCACGCCTGTAATTCCAGCACTTTAGGAGGCCAAGGGAGGTAGATCAGGAGGTCAAGATATCAAGACCATCCTGGCCAACATGGTGAAACCTTGTCCCTACACTAAAAATACAAAAATTAGCTGGGTGTGGTGGTGCATGCCTGTAGTCCCAGCTACTCAGGAGGCTGAGGCAGGAGAATCACTTGCATCCGGGAGGCAGAGGTTGCAGTGAGCCAAGATCGGGCCACTGCACTCCAGCCTGAGTGAGACTCCATCAAAGGACAGAGTGAGACTCTATCTCAAAGAAAAAGAAAAAAGAAAAAAAAAAAAAAGAAATTCAGAAATTCAGAAAAGTCTTTCATATTTATCTACACATTTACCACTACTAGCTCTTTTCATCCCTTTCAGTAGATTCAGATTTTGGTTGAGTGTTAATTCTCTTCAGGTTAAAAAACCTGTTTTACCATTTCTTTATTTTCATTTGTCATATTATTTATTTTTCTTCCAACCTTTATTTTAGGTTCAGAGTGTACATGTGCAAGTTGGTTACATGAGTAAATCGTGTAGGAGTTTGATATACAAACGTTTTCATCACCAAGGTAGTGAGCATAGTACTCGATAGGTAGTTTTTCAATCCTCAGGCTCCTTCCATCTTCAACCCTCAAGTAGGCCCCGGTATCTATTTTTTCCCTCCTTGAGTTCGTATGTACTCAACGTTTAGCTCCCACTAATAAGTGAGAGCATGCTGTACTTGGCTTTTTGTTCCTGTGTTAATTTGATTAGAATAATGGCTTCCAGCTGCATCCATGTTGCTGTGAAGGACATGACTTCATTCTTTTTTTTTTTTTTTTTTTTTGAGACGGAGTCTTGCTCTGTCGCCCAGGCTGGAGTGCAGTGGTGCAATCTCGGCTCACTGCAAGCTCCGCTTCCCTGGCTCACGCCATTCTCCTGCCTCAGCCTCCCGAGTAGTTGGGACTACAGGCGCCTGCCACCACACCTGGTGAATTTGTTGTATTTTTAGTAGAGATGGGGTTTCACCGCATTAGCCAGGATGGTATGGATCTGCTGACCTCGTGATCTGCCTGCCTCAGCTTCCCAAAGTGTTGGAATTACAGGCGTGAACCACCGTGCCCAGCCACTTCATTCTTTTTAAGGTCAGAGTAGTATTCCATGGTGCACATTTCTTTTCTCCAGTTCCTCAGTGGTTGCCAAAAGTGGTACAATAAACTTATGTTTGCATGTGCTTTTATGGTAGAGCAATTTATTTTCCATTTGGGTAAATACCCAATAATGGGATTGCTGGGTCAAATGGTAGTTCTATTTTAAGCTTATTGAGAAATCTCTAAACTGCTTTTCATAGGGCTGAACTAACTTACCCTCTTACCAGCAGCATATAAGTGTTGCTTTTGTCTGAAATCTTGTCAATATCTGTTATATTTTTACCTTTTAATCATAGTCATTCTGAGTGGTTTGAGAAGGTATTGTGGTTTTAATTTGCATTTCTCTAATGATTAATAATGTTGAGCATTTTTTTCATGTTATTTTGACCACTTGTATGTCTTCTTTTGGTAAGTGTATGTCCTTTGTCCATTTCTTAATGAGTTTGTTTTTTGCTTGTTGATATGTTTCAGTTCCTTATAGATTCTGGATATTAGATCTTTGTCAGATACATATTTTGTGAATATTTTCCCCCATCTTTTTGTGGGCTGTTTACTCTGTTGATAGCTTATTTTGCTGTGTAGAATCTTTTTAGTTTAATTAAGCCCCAACTAATTTTTGTTTTCATTTCCGTTGCTTTTGGAGTCTTTGTCATAAAATCTTTGCCTAAGCCTATGTCCAGAATGATATTTCCTATGTTTCTTTTAGGGTTTTTATAGTTTTAAGTTTTACATGTAAGTCTTTAATCCACCTTGAGTTTATTTTTGCATATGGTAAAAGGAAGGGGTCTAGATTCAATGTTCTGCATATGGCTAACCAGTTATCCCAGCACCATTAACGGAATAAGGTGTCCTGAACAGATCTGAATAAACATTTCTCAAAGGACGACATATAAAAGATCAACAGATATAAGAAAAAATGCTCAACATCTCCAATCATTGAATTAAAAACAATTAAAACCACAATGAGATATCACCTCATAGCTGTTAGATTGGCTGTTATCAAAATGATGAAAGATAATAACTGTTGGCAAGGTTGTGGAGAAAAAGGAACCTTGCATGCTGTTGATGATATTGTAAATTAGTACAGTTATTTTGGAAAACAGTATGGAGGTTCTTCAAAAAAATAAAAAATAGAATTATCATATGATCCAGCAATGCCATTTCTGGGTATATATCTAAAGGAATTAAAATTAGTATGTTGAAGAGATGCTTGTACTCCTGTGCTTAGTGCAGTATTATTCACAATAGCCAAGATATGGAAACAACTGAAGAGTTCAACAATGCGTTAAAAAATGTAGTCTATTATAGAATACATAATGGAATAATATTCAGCCATTAAAAAGTAGGAGATTCTGTAATTTGTGACAACATGGATGGACTTAGAGGATATTAAACTAAGTGAAATAAGCAACACACATAAAGACAAATGTCACCTGATGTCACTTATATGTGGAATCTAAAAATGTCTAACTCATAGATGTAGAGAGTAAAATGATAGTTACCAGAGGTTGTGGGGCAGGATTGTATGTAAAGAGGGCAGATAAGGAAACGGAAGACTTTGGTCAAAGGGTACAAAGTTTCAGTTAGACAGGGGAATGAGTCTGGTGATCTATTGTACAGCTCGGTGACTTTAGTTAATAATAAGTATATTAACTAAGTTATGATTGATTATTGAGACATAATATTTTTAATTGACAAATAATAATTGTCAGACAAACTGACAGCTATAAGGTCATATATTATTGTGATTTTCAACTGTATTTAATCCAGTGATTAGAGATGTTGAGCATTTTTTCTTATAACTGTTGGTCATTTATATGTCTTCCTTTGAGAAATGTCTCAATAATCAGTAATGTATTGCTTATTGACCATTCCAGAATGCATACATATATCAAAACATTACATTGTACCACATAAATATATACAATTGCTATTTGTTCAATTAAAAATAAAAAAATAAAACCATTCTTACCTATTCAGCAAAAGAAGTCACCAGAGCATCTCTGCCAGGCAATATTTCCTTAGCTTACTCATACTCAAGGGGAAGAAAGAAAAATTTACTTAAGAATGTGTTAGGCACAATAATGCTCCACTCTTCTGAGCCCAAATATGCCCACATCCTAATCTCCAGAAGCTGTGCATGTTATTTTTACATGGCAAAGGGGAATTAGATTGCAGATGAGATTCATCTAAGGTTGCTTACATTTTAACACAGAGATTATCCAGGTGGGCAAATGATAATCATGAGAATCCTTGAATATGAAAGAAGGAGGCAGAATGCAAGAGTCAGAGGGAGCTGTGACTACAGAAAATGGTCAAAGAGATTCAAATTTCTTCCTTTGAAGATTAAAGAAGGGGGCCACAAGCCAAGGAATGTGTTTGGCCTCCTGAAGCTGGGAAACGCAAGTAAACAGATATCACCCTGCAGCTTCCAGAATGGGATGCAGATCTGCTGATACCTTGAGTTTTCCAAGACCTGCATTAGACTTCCAATCTGTAGGAGTTGGAATTATTATCCAACTCCTATATGGAAATATTATCTGCAAAGATAATACATTTGTTTTACTTTAAGGTAATAAAACATGGTAATATTTTTACAGTAGCAATAGAAAACTAATCTGAAATGTTTCTAATATATAATAAACTAGGATAACATCTTTATTTAAAATCTATACTGAAATAACAAGTGAAAGATGTGTACAATCTGAAGAGAAACATGAAGTAAAGATATTTGCATTCCTACGATCATTGCAATATTATTCACAATGGGAAAGATATCAAAATAATCTACATGATGGTCAGTATGAATAGATTAAAAAATTGTGCTCTATATACGCAATGGAATACTATTTACCTTCAAGAAAAAAAGGAGATCTTGCCATGTGCAAGAACACAGATGAAGCTAGAGGACATGTTCAATGAAATAAGTTGGAGAGAGAAAGAAAAATACTGCATGATCTCACTTATATGTGGAAGATATAAAAGAGAAATAAATCAACTATATAAAAACAAGGAATAGAAAGATGATTGTCAGGAGTGGGAGGGAGGGGAAATCAGAAGATACAGATAAAATGGTAAAGAGATACAGTTATCTAGAATAAATAAGTTTATAGATCCAATGTACCACATGATGACTCTAGTTAATAATACTGCATTATGTACAGAAATTTGCTAAGAAAGTAGATTTTAGGTGATCTTATGTGGTAAGAGATGAGTGTATGCACATTTATGGGCACATACTCACATAAATGGTAACTGAGACAATGGATATGTTAATTTACTCAACTGTAGTAGTCACCTCGCCATGTATTTCTATATATACATATATATATATGTAAACATTCTGTATATCTTAAATGTATGGTTATATGTGGCATAATGATGTTTTTAGTCAATAGACCACCTATATAATGGTGGTCGCATAAAATTGCAATTAAGCTGAAATATTCCTTATGTCTAATGACATCATAGTCATTGTAATATAATGTCATAGCACAACATTTTCCTCATGTGATGTTGCTGGTGTGAACAAAACTACTGCATGGTCAGCTCTGTAAAAGTATAGCATATACAATTATATACAGTACACAATATTTGATATGAAAACATAAACATCTATGTTACTGGTTTATGTATTTACTATACTATTTATTGTTAGAGTGTACTTCTACTTATGTTTTTAAAAAGTTTACTGTAAAACAGCCTCAGGCAAGTCCTTCAGGAGGTATTCCAGAAGACATTGTTATCACAGGAAATGACAGCTCCATGCATGTTATTGCCCTTGAAGACCTTTCTGTGGGACAAGATATAGATGTGGATGACAGAGATATTGATGACCCTGACTTTGTGTAAACTGTTTTTGTATCTTAGTTTTTGTCAAAAATTATTAATATTTAAATTTAGAATTGGCACATAATATACTTAGTTATGGAGTTGTATTTGTCCATTTGGCTAACTACAAAGAAATACCTGAGACTGAGTAACTTTAAAGAAAAGATATTTAATTGGCTCACAGTTCTGCAGGCTGTACAGGAAGCATGCATGGCTTCCGGGGAGGCCTCAGGAAGCTTTTACTCATGGTGGAAGGTGAAATGGGAGCAGGCACATCACATGGCAAGAGTGGGAGCCAAATAACAAAGGAGTAGGTGCCACACACTTTAAATTACAAGATCTAGTGAGAATTCAATCAATATCATGAGGACAGCACCAACCCATTGAGATGAGGGATCCACCTTCATGACCCAAACCCCTCCCACCAGATGCCATCTTCAAGACTGGGGATTGCATTTCAACATGAAATTTGGAGAGGAAAATCATTCAAGCTATATCAGGAGTACGGTGTGACATTTCAGTGCATGTGTACTTTGCATGAGATCAAATCAGTGTAATTACCATGCCCATCACTTTAAACATTTATTATTTCTTTCTAGTGACAACACTCAAAATCTTTTCTTGGAGCTATCTTGAAATATACACAACACTGTTATTTTCACTTTACTCTGAAATAGAACAGCAGAATTTATCTTTCCTGTCTAACGTAATGTTTTACTCATTGACCAATCTCTCTCATTCCTTGCTCCCCACACCGCACCTGCCTCTGTTAATCATCATCCTACTCCCTGTTTCTATGAAATCAATTAGTTTCCCATATGAGTGAGAACACTCATTGTTAGTCTTTCTGTGCCTGGCTTATTTCACTTTACATAATGTCCTTCAGATTCATTCATGTTGCCACTAATAAAGGAGATTCATTCTGTTTTAAGGCTGAACAGTATTCCATTTGTGTGTATGTGTGTGTGCACACCACATTTTCCTTACCCACTCATCTGTACATGGGCATTTAAGTTGATTCCATATCTTGGCTATTGTGGATGAAATGGTGCTGCAATAAAAAACATAAGAGTGTAGATATTTCCTTAACATACTGATTTCATTTCCTTAGGACATATACTCAGAAATGAAACTGTTGGATCATATGGTAGCTCTATTTTTAATTTTTTGAGGAACTTCCACACTGTTTTCCGTAATGACTGTGCTAATTTACATTCCCACCAACAGTGCATAAGAGATCTTTTTCCACATCCTGTCAGCATTTATTTTTTGTCTTTTTGATAATAGCCATTCTAAATAGGGTGAGGTGATATCTCATTGTAGTTTTGATTTGCATTTTCCTAATAATTAGTAATGTTGAAGATTTTTTATGTATCTGTTGACCATTTTTATGTCTTCTTTCGGAAGTATCTGTTCAGGTCTTTTGGTCATTTGTTAATTGAATTTTTTTTTTTTTTTTTTGCAATTCAGTTGTTTGAGTTTCTTATATATTTTAGGTATTAACTCCTTCAAGATGCATAGTTTGCAAATACTTTCTCCCATACCATAGGTTGTCTCTTCACTGTACTGATTGTTTCCTCTACTGTGAGGAAACTTTTAAGTTTAATGTAATTCCATTTGTCTGTTTTTGCTTTTGTTTTCTGCATTTTGGGGGTCTTATTAAAAGGTTTTAAAAGTAAAAATTTAAAAATAGGAGAAAGTTTACAGAATAAGAATATAAAGAAAGTAAATATTTTTGTACAGCTGTACAGTGTGTTTGTGTTTTAAGCTAGGTGTTATAAGAGTCCAAAAGTTAAAAATTATATAAAGTAAAAATACTACAATAAGCTAATGTATTATTGAAGAAAGAAAAATACTTTTTATAAATTTTGTGTAGCCAAATATATAGTGTTTATAAAGTCTATTGTAGTATACAGCAATGTCCTATCATTTCAAATTTACTCCTCACTCACCTGGAACAATTTCCGGTCTTGCAAGCTCCATTTATGGTAAGGACCCTATAGAGATGTACCATTTTTTATACCATATTTTTACTGCATTTTTTATTATTTAGATGTTCAAATATTTACCATTTTATAAAAACTGCCTATAGTATTTAGCACAGGCTTATAGTCTAGGACCAATAAACTATACCACCTAGTCTAGTTATGTTGTAGGCTGTATCATTCAGTTTTATGTAAGTATATTCTATGATGTTTGCACAACAAGGAAATTGCCAAGGATCGATTTCTCAGAAACATCCCTGTCATGAAGTGACAGAAAAACTGTATACAATAATAAATAGAAAAGAAAGAGAAAGACAGAAGGAAGGAAGGGAAGGGAGGAAGAAATGAAGAAAAGAAGAAGCTCAATGGAGTTAAAAGAACAGGAGAGCAGAGTACATCATGCTGCTTATATTTAGCACGAAATAGAGAAATGGCAGTAGAATAATGCTTAATAAAAAGGCAGTAACGGGTTGGGTATGGTGGCTCATGCCTGTATTCCCAGTATTTTGGGAGGCTGAGGTGGGCAGATCACTTGAGGGCAGAAGTTCAAGACCAGCCTGGACAACATGGTGAAACCCTGTCTCTACTAAAAATACAAAAATTAGCCAGGCACAGTCCTGTAATCCCAGCTACTCGGGAGGCTGTGGCACAAGAATTGCTTGAGCCTGGGAGGCAGAGGTTACAGTGACCTGAGATAGTGCCACTGCACTCCAACCTGGGCAACAAAGCAGAACTCTATCTACAAAAAAAAAAAAAAAAAAAAGGTAAAAAAAGGCATTAACATACACGAACATCCTTAACACCTGTATCTGCAGCCTGTGTATTTAGACTTTTACTATTTAACAACAAACATGAAATATCATAAAAGTTTTGAATACCTGAGTAGCCTACTATTAACCAGAAAATTTTCTAAATGCTATTGTTCAGTTGTATTAAGTGAATACATTTGCATTTCATTGAGGAACACGGTGACATACTTCTCCAAATTCACAGTAGTAGCCAGGGATAGCCAGGTACAACTGGAATCTCATGACTGTGTCCATTCCATTTAACCCCTTATATTAAATAGGCTAGTTGGTTATCATGTCTAAATTACATATTTAGGCAGAATAATCTAAACAAATTATATATTCATATATATTTACATCAGTCAGAACAAATCACGTTCCCTCCTGTGTTACTCATTGTAGAGAGGGGTAGGAGAGGAAGTGGGTTCTAATGAGTCATCAGACCTAAATCTCATTAATAGTAACTAAAGCAGTGCATATGTCAGCAGAAAGTGTACCTTGAAAATTACAGGGAAGAGACATTATACAAAATGATTTAATTTTAAATTTAGACTATAGCTAATCACTAGACAGAGCGGGTTCACTATGGGAATCTAAAGCTAAGCATCCAAGTCTTTAAAATTTTTTTGTTTAGACAACTACTAAACACTGGAGTGAAACTAAAGTTAGAAAGTAATCAACACTATGCTTTTTCTTTTAATTGAAAAGGAAAATGCAGTTCTGATTTAGCAACTGTGGCTTATAATTTCTTTTAATTCCCCCCCTTCCCTTCCATGTTAACAAGGCTCTTCATTTAGCTGGTGGAGGTAACTAGTAATACAAGCTTGAATTAACACACAAAAAGGCATTATCAGAAAGCACTACATTCTCATATATGATATCAAAATTATATTTTTTAATTCAAATTAGAATAAAGGTCTTTACCCTTCCTAGAAATAGATTTGTTGCGTTTTGATCTTTGTGTATTTTTTACGATTTCCTAGATATTTTCTTCCCACTCCATTAGTTTCATAGTGAATTTTCCTTTTGCTTTATGATTATTCACTTCAGCACAGATCAGTGTTTTATCTTAATAGATAAGTTTAGAAATTTCATACTTTAAACATCTCTGCTTTGCTCAGTGTTTTTAAAATATGATTTTTGTTTCTACCAATCAACATCCTATCCTTCCTTCCCACCAAAGGAAAAAAAATATGGAGAAGAGATGCATGAAGGTCATCACCGAAGAGTCATAAACCATTGTGAATAATGTCAAAACTATAATTTAATTAGTGCCCCATCTGTCACTTTCTGTTTGACGAGCACTAAATGTCCAATTATCATTTAATATCTTCTCTAATCAGTTCTGGCAAATTTTGCAGGCACACAAGAGATGACATTAATAGATGAAACTGAGGCTACTCTTGCCACATTATCAGAAATTTTGAACAGCACTGACTTACAATGGGGAAGGTAAGAATTTATTCCAATTAGTGGTAACCTTTTATATCAATAAAGTTGTGGGGTGTATAAAACAAAGAATTTTCTTTGTTCTCACAAGAAGTTAATAAAATAGTCCTACATGTAATTCTGTAGAAATTCTTGTATAGATTCCAATATTTCAAAAAAGCTAGTTATTTACTCAACCATCTTTGATGCAGTGTCTTTGAAAGCCATCTACTTCTGGGGTAGTCTTCTGCCTTCTGTAAACCAGTTTTTCCTCAGACAAAGGCATGGTTTGTATACACTGCATCCCTAGGGAGTTTTGTAAGGTAGAGTATACGCTGAATCAATTTTGGACATTGTCTCTTATTAAACGAAAACATGATTCAGAGACTCTTTACCTAAAAATAATAATACTGTAACTTTTACCTAATTTATGTGGCAGGGAAATTAATTGAACTCTCACAAATTTGTTTTCCATTGCCCACCCCCCTCAAAAAAAATTACAACAGCATTCCATTTCTGGCTGTGACTGATAATTTGATTTAATTAGAAAAAAAATGGAACCACAACCCAAAGGCTTTTAACTGTTGTCAAATCGTTAAAGGCCTTTAATAACCCATGCTCCATATTTATCACTAATATTAACGTTTTCCCTTGTGATTATTCTTTTACTTTAAGATGAGAAAAAAAATAGACTTTTATTATTGACTGAATAGGAAAAAACATCAAGAAATTTCAGATTTTTCCAGAGAATAATTTTAACAGAGAAGATTGTTCTACATATAAGAAACTGAGGCCAAGAGAGTTGGTTGACTTGCTTAACACTGGAGCAAGCATATTAGCAATTTTAAATGACATCTTCCTATGTTTTATGTTATGTATAAATATTCATGTAATCAGAATTCAGTATAAGGTATATATCTTAAAGATTAAAAATAAAAACCCTGAACTCTACTCAACCTTTGTAACAAGAAAATATATTCATTCAACATGTATTTTGTTGCTGAAGTGCTGGATGTTTTAGCCAGAAGATAATGGGCTTAATTTAATTTGGATTCTAAATAGTAAATTTTGAATTTGAATTTAGAGAAGCAAGTCACTTCATTTAGAATTATGGCATAATTGATTGGTTCCCCCAAAAAATTCTTAATTAAAAAAATAGAGTTTTAGATCATATAGGTCATCTGTATATGTTTTTGAAGTAAATATCTGTGAAATATTTGACACATTCTAACAAAATCTATTCCCTGTGGTCTTTTGAGCCCCTTCTCCTCCAGCGATGCCTCTCATCTTTTAACTGCTAATGTATACACTTAAATGGAAAAAGATCAGACAGTCATGTCTATGGGCCTATAATCTAAAAAATAATAAGCAAATTATCAAACAAAATCTTATGTAGCCTCAAATATAAATGTTTATAATCACATGAGAAATTACAGTTACTCCCTATTGATTCAAAATTGACTTATTAGGTTTTTCTAATATGTGTTTTCATTAATGAAGTAAAGACTTCTCCTGGCCGTCTTTCTCCCTTAATGAGAAAGTACATTTCATAGAAAATTTTGGGCCCAGTCACAACCTTCTTTCTAAGTGAAGTGATTTGCTTCTCCACAAAAAGGTGACCCGTTCTATAAAAATGCTCTGAAGAAACTGACACTATCTGCTGCCTGGTAGTTGCTAATAAGAAAAAGAAGCGTTTTTGACAAGTCTTCCCCAGTGATCATGACTAGAGATTTAAAATGAAGCTCCTTACCTTATAATATGTGTTTAAGTTATATTTCTTCTGGGAAAAATATTGTTGCTAAAGCATTTATATCCCTAAAAGTTTGAAGCCAAGATTAGACTGACTGATTATGGATTGAGTTCAGCAAAACTTTGTTAGGCTGTTGTGCTTCTGTTTGACTCCTATTTATTCTGCCTACCCAAAAAGACAATTTGGTTTAAAGTATTTAAGAACAGAATCTTGTATTCCGTGACTTTGGCAGAGAAAGGAGAAGGGAGTTGTACCATTAGTGTACCTGAGGGTAAGTTCTCATTATGTGCATCTCTGTGTGTTTCCTTTGACCTATAACTTGTAAAAACCTTCTGAGGTTATGAGCCAGAACTTCCATTGTCAGATTTGTAAAACCCCAGCAGGAAGATCCAAAGTCACAACTAAAGGAAATTCTGTTCTTTTTCAAAAAAGGTAAAATGAAGCAGCAAATTTAAATGCCGAAGTAATCTTTCCTCATAGGAACAGTTTAATATATAAGCTCTATTCTAGGTGATGGAATATTATTAATCCAAAATGCCACCATTACATTGCATCCTTCAAAGAGCAGCCTCAATTTCAAAAATATAGTGTGGGACTCTGTGAAAAATGTTTCTAAACTCTTAACCCTATATTATGAAATGGACTTTAAGTATTTGGAGCCAAGGAGCTCATTCAGCTAACTCATCAGTATGTGTTTCTATTTCTTAATTAAATACTCATATTTGAAATATCTTTCCCAAATATTGGGGAACAGGTAAAAGGACACTCCCCTAACTAGCAAAAAAGCATGTGTTTCACCTTGGCTTGGAAGTCTCTGGTCACTTCTGGGTGTGTTGCCAGAGGAGCATCACCTTTATAAGCAAAGAACAGCTGTCAAAGACCAAAAGATGTACAGATAGAAACCTCAATTTTTTTTACTGGTTCACTCACTAGCTTTTATGTTCAGTTCCTCATGTTAACTTCCTGCTCATTTTTTCACATAAGACTAAGTGGATTATGTCTTAATTTAATTTAATTTAATTTGGGAGAGCTAAATAGTTAAACATGAGGCCAAAGTACATAAGAAAGCGGCAGCCTTTTATTGCAAATATGCACACACTCTCGGGCAAGGTTCTCTGGTCCTCAGGTATGGGGCCAGGGAAGTCACGCCGGCGCTCTAGGGTGAGGTTCTCTGGTCCACAAGTCGGAGGGGCCGAAGAAGTCATGCCGGCTCCTGCCGGTGGCAGACTTTTATGCATTGTTACTGGAAGGGGAAGGGCAGTGGGCAGGATGAGGGCGTGATAGGGGCGTCTCCATAGGCGTGGCTGGGTAAGTTTTGATCTCTTCGGATTGACGTCACCTGGCGCATGGTCGGTTGTCCTGCACATTCCCGGCGCAGGAAAGTTGGTGATGAAGAACCCAGAAGCAATCGGGACTGTGCCATCTTGTTCACCTTCCTCCATTTTGTCCCTTCTCCTTCACCCAAACAGATTACATATGGGAAACGAGACGAAATATCTATGGTGTGTCACAGAGCTGCAAACTCCTAGGAACGGGACATGTGGTTTCTGCTCTGTCTGATCTCAGTGTTTTCAGGGACTGATGATTTCTAGAGAGTTATCATGGGAGGTGAGATGCTTTAGAAGAGGCTAGAGCCTGTTGGTCAATAAACCCTAAATTCACTCTCCCTGAAAAGTGCCAAATTGTCTCACAATCAGAGGGCATTCACTTCAATTCTCTGTAGGCTATTGCACACTAATAACTAATTAAACACAAATTTAAATCAGAAAACCAAATAATTCAGTAGACAAAGTGTCAAGAGAGGGCATTTCTCAATTTTCTAAAGTTCCATGAACTTTAATTAAGACCTCTGAAAATCTATATCATTCTGTAAATTAACTGAAATTTTAATGACTTAAACTTCGTGTGATTATTCATTTACAGAAAATAAGTACCTAAGAAAAACAGAACTTGTGGGCAACCATCTGAAATATTCATTTCTTAATAATCTCCAGTCAAAGCCAAACCTTTTTGCCTCTCAAACAAAAAATTAACTGAATGGAAACAGCATCAACATTAAAACACTATAGTATCCTTTTCTAAAAGATAGAATATCAAGACATGCAATGTAAAGGTTAGAAAATATTTTCCCAACTCTTACATTTTAGGAAAAGTATAAATCTTAAATATTCAGGCTATGATTTTATCTCAATATGACCTACTATAACCCCAAAATCATCAAAATAGACTTACAAAGAGGTGAGTTCAACTAATGTAACACATTTCACAATAACATTATAAATGTTCAATGCAATAGTTTTGCTGTCATTATTTGTTTGAATTAACTCTTTAAAACTCAGAAATGTGCTAGTTAAGGTATTTCTGCTTCTTTATATGTAACAATGTCCCAAGAGCCTGAAAAAAAAAAATAACAAAACTTCAGCGGAAGCTCATCTGACTATCTATAGGAAGTACCACAGTGAGCAGACAAATCTGACTCCTGGTTTAAAATCTAGGGTGCATCACTTTGGATTTGTAAATATTAAGCTCTCACAACCCTGAACTTCACTGTCTGATCCAGCACCAAAACTTATTTCCAAGTTCCCAAGAAAGGCAAAGGTAATTTGACCCATTCACAGAGAGGATTACCAACACAGTGAAAAACATTGAAAAATTTGCATGAACAAGTACAGTAAATAATATTGCCTCATTAAAATTCAAGCTGTGGCTTCT
This sequence comes from Theropithecus gelada, assembly GCF_003255815.1. Taxonomy (NCBI): domain Eukaryota; kingdom Metazoa; phylum Chordata; class Mammalia; order Primates; family Cercopithecidae; genus Theropithecus; species Theropithecus gelada. Next base: position 103,890,338 of record NC_037670.1, read on the forward strand.
AAACCAGATGGGTTAGCAAAAATATCTACATAGCTCATGAAGGAAAATAGCCTATTTGCATTAAGAAAAAAAACACCAGAGTTTAGACAACATTCTGTAAAGCAAAAATATCTTGATGATAATCATGAACATTTTACCTTAAAGAAACACAAACCCTATTTATTTTAATATAAATGTATACTTTTGAATTGAGTATAATTTTATCAGATTGAAAAATTATTTACCTTGTGAGAACTAGGAAACAAAAACGTAAAAGGCTTTTTTACTTTTTCAGTATTAATTGTAATGGTCTAAATTAAATGACTCTGACTTGTGCAAATAAAAACTAAACAAAATGGGTAATGAGTATCGTGCTTTATCAATGTGAATAATCTTAATGTAACTAAAGAACTGTAAAAGCAAGATGCTTTTTATTCAGTGTGCTCATCAATCAGTACCTTATACTCAGTGACGGCATGCATATCTTGTAGGAAAATTTTGAAAAAAGAGATAGATGACTTTTGGAAAAGAAACTGGGAAATGAGATTTTTCCCTCATATTTTAAGCAAGAAACCTACTTTTTTTTTTTTTTTTTTTTTTGGAGACGCAGTCTTGCTCTGTTGCCCAGGCTGGAGTGCAGTGGTCGGATCTCAGCTCACTGCAAGCTCCGCTTCCCGGGTTCACACCATTCTCTTGCCTCAGCCTCCCGAGTAGCTGGGACTACAGACGCTCGCCACCTCGCCCGGCTAGTTTTTTGTATTTTTTAGTAGAGATGGGGTTTCACCGTGTTAGCCAGGATGGTCTCGATCTCCTGACCTCATGTTCTGCCCGTCTCGGCCTCCCAAAGTGCTGGGATTACAGGCTTGAGCCACCGCGCCCAGACACATTTATTATTTTTATTTTGTTAATGTGAAAAACAAAATATGCAAAATTTTTATAAACAATTCTACTATTGAAGTTTTAAAAAAGTTTCTATGAAACAAGCTCAGCAAGAAGATCCACTGTGAGGGTCTTTTTCATGTTTTTAAAGATAAAACATATAAATGTAACTTTTAAACATATTTTAATAAGGTTATTTTAAGCATAACACTTCAGTGATTTGAATAAGCAAATAAAATTAACATTTTAAGCTGCCCCTATAATATCTCCCATTTAATTTGTTTTGGATATTAAATCACAATTTAATCAATAATGCAATAATTTGGATATGATTGTAACAGCTAAATGGAATGCTTAACTTTTGTCTCTTCAAGTATAGATTTTGCCTATGTATGGAAATACCTCTGCTTTCCACCACACAGAATAAATCCCAGTAAGTTACAAAAGCATATATAAGATAAGTTTAAGTGATAATGAGACAGGAATAATATAGGGTGGTTGCAGGAGAATAGAAAATTCCAGGCAGCAGTTTCATATAACTAGTGAAAGTAAACTGCTGAAATAGCCATAGAAGCTAGGAGCTGATGAGACACTGAAAAATGAAGGGTGTGGCCCAAGCTGGCTAAGACTGACTGGACCCAACATAGCATGGATTTGACCTGGGTTTCATCTAGGACGTCATTATATGCTCATTAACATATTAAATCACGCATTCACTGGCACCATGACAGTTCCAGGAACACCCATATTTGGTGTAAAAATGGGTGGCACCACAATTCCAAGACATCTCCACCTTTTTCCAGAAATCTTCATGAATATTCCACCCTGTCAGGCCTCTGAGCCCAAGCCAAGCCATCACATCTCCTGTGACTTGCAGCTTTACGTCCAGATGGCCTGAAGTAACTGAAGAATCACAAAAGAAGTGAAAATGCCCTGCCCCGCCTCAACTGATGACATTCCACCACGAAAGAAGTGGAAATGGCCGGTCCTTGCCTTAAGCGATGACATTATCTTGTGAAACTCCTTTTCCTGGTTCATCCTGACTCAAAAAACTCCCCCACTGAGCACCTTGTGACCCCCACTCCTACCCGCCAGAAAACAACCCCCCTTTGACTGTAATTTTCCTTTACCTACCCAAATCCTCTAAAGTGGCCCCACCCTCATCTCCCTTTGCTGACTCTCTTCTCAGACTCAGCCCGCCTGCACCCAGATGATTAAAAAGCTTTATTGCTCACACAAAGCCTGTTTGGTGGTCTCTTCACACAGACGCGCATGACACACCCGTTGGTTAAAAAAACCCATAAAAGTAGAAAACCCAAATTCCACTGTGCAACTCTCTCGAGTACACCTGCACTCCCGTTTCTTGAGTGCGTACTTTTCACTTTACAATCTCTGTACTTTCAGTATTTACCAACCCATCCTTGAATTCATTTTCGAGATGGTGTCAAGAGCCTGGACACTGGCTGGGATGGGGTTCCCCTGACATTTAAGGACTTTCCTCAGCCAACTGGTATCAATAACAGTTAATTGTTATATTAATAATTATTTGTCAACTACTTTCAGCTAGGCATTGCTCTGGGCTCCGAGAATAAAATAGTAAATGAGAGAGACCAAGTCCTCTCCTTCATGAAGCTTAGAGTCAAGCCTCCACTCTGATTCTCACTTGCCCTTTACACTATGAAAGTTCTTTTTTTTTTTTTTTTTTGAGATGGAGTCTCGCTCTGTCGCCTAGGCTGGAGTGCAGTGGCCAGATCTCAGCTCACTGCAAGCTCCGCCTCCCTGGTCTAGGCCATTCTCCTGCCTCAGCCTCCCGAGTAGCTGGGACTACAGGCGTCCGCCACCTCGCCCGGCTAGTTTTTTGTATTTTTTAGTAGAGACGGGGTTTCACCGTGTTAGCCAGGATGGTCTCGATCTCCTGACCTCGTGATCCGCCCGTCTTGGCCTCCCAAAGTGCTGGGATTACAGGCTTGAGCCACCATGCCCAGCCCGAAAGTTCTTTTAATGATTTTTTATTTTTTAAACTGAACCTTCCAAAAGAAAATTTGTAATATACAAACAAATATTTATTTTAAGGGTCACATGATTGCTATTTGTAAACTGTTTTACTTCATGCAAATTAATTGTCATTTTTCCCATTCACAATTAGGGAAATTATTTATCTTTGTTTGGGTGGGACTAGAATTACTTGCATGATACTTTGTTTTTGCATAACTTCATTTGGCCATAAGGGCAAATGATTTTATATATAAGAAGCATAAGCCACACAACAGTTTAAATATTAAATGAATACAAAAATAAAAATGTACCCAAAACTCAAGTGTGAATTATGCATGATATGGTCAATTTCATGTCTTGAGTTTCTATATTCTAATTTTAAAAATGTAGGAATAGCTTATTCATTCAAAAACTGCAGGATGCCATTCAATCGAATGAAAAGAAGATACCCGTAATCAACTTACCTATTAATAAGAGCTGTCAGTCTAAACATTTTAAGGAAAACGGGCAATGAAGATAAAACACATACATATTAAGGGTACTATTTTTGGTGTGGGAACCTGTAATTTTTGTGGAACAGTTAAAGTGTGTATCTGTTATTTTATATCCAATAAGGAAAAACATGATCACCATCTGAAACCATTTTAGTGTATTTTTTAAGAAAACATGCTTTTTACCCAATAATTTACTGAAATAGGCATACAATGAAAATGAAAAGAGACACATGGGAACTTACAGCTTAAACACTGGAAAGTTTTCTACTTTCCTACATTAACAAAAGAACTACCCATTTGTGTGAGTGTAGGCCTACTCTTGGTGTGTGAATTCATTACCACATCCAGGTGTTACTGTTAAGAAAAAAGCCCCCAATTTGTCTTCTTACACAAAAAATTAAAAATAATGAAATTCTTGTTTCCTTTTCCTTTTACTGACCTTTTAAGTTCTTCATAGGTCCTTTCTTATCCTTTGTCTCCTCTCCCTTTTAGTGCTGTGACATCACCAGGTAATACACACACTTGCTTCCATTCCCTTCTACACATCTCACCTCCCATTTCTCTAAATTTCATACATCAAAAATTATCTGGTAAGTCTTTCATTCTCTATGAGTCTTTAAAATGACTGATATGTTAATATCTTAAACATTTAAAAGAAAGTATCCTGCAGAGCTTTAGAGCAGGCTATGAGTTATGTTCATTGTCTGGAATCCACACAAAGTCTCTCATCTTCCCTGAAATTATTGCAGCAGCAGTAGAGGTGAGAGTAATGTTTTAATTTTGAAGTGATCTTCAAATCCTTAGAAACAAAAGTGAAATATCAGAGACTAAATTTTGAGTTCCATATGAATACCCTGTCCTGCATATTTGGTTGTGGATCAGAAGAGAGTAACAAAGAGGAGGAATTAAAAACAAATATAATAAATTTTTTGTTGTGCCTGGAACAGTTGTGCTAATGACTTTTGTCTTCCCAGTTTCCATTTGTCTTGAATTTTAAAAAATCAATATAATGAGAGTGTATTTGCATATGTAGAAGACCCTGTCTGTTGAAAATGGTTCAGAAAAAAAGATAATGTAAATTGTCCTGATGTTTCTCCCCCTTCCTACATCTTTCAATTAATCATATATATTCAGGTACGTAAAATTTTAAAAGTATGAAATTTGCATTTCAGTAAAATACCTTAAATTGGTCTTACTACAGGGTCAATGAAAAAAATTTAAATCATCCAATATATTATTATAATAGGAAACTTCCCATGGGAGAAAGTGATAATAAAGTTGAGAACAATTAGGATTAATTGAATTACCGAGCAATAAAAGCAGACACAGGACTATCTGAGCAAAATACTAAAGAGTAGCAATATGCCCTTCTAAGAGAAGGCCTTGGCATCCAGAAACAGAAGACTGAACTAAAAGCATACAAGCTCACAGATTTTTAAGAGAGAAAGGAGATACTTTTTTTTTTTTTTTTTTGAGACGGAGTCTCGCTCTGCCGCCCGGGCTGGAGTGCAGTGGCAGGATCTCGGCTCACTGCAAGCTCCGCCTCCCGGGTTCACGCCATTCTCCTGCCTCAGCCTCCTGAGTAGCTGGGACTACAGGCGCCCGCCACCTCGCCCGGCTAGTTTTTTTGTATTTTTTTTTAGTAGAGACGGGGTTTCACCGTGTTAGCCAGGATGGTCTCGATCTCCTGACCTCGTGATCCGCCCGCCTCGGCCTCCCAAAGTGCTGGGATTACAGGCTTGAGCCACCGCGCCCGGCCGGAGATACTCTTTTGATAGATTCAAGTGAGCTGTGAAGATCACCAAGATAATTGAAATAGTTTTGAAAATTCCATTGCTTTCATTGGTAGTGTCTCAGAGCCAGTACACAACACTAAAAGATTATATGCAAACAGTCCCGATATTTCCTCAGCCCTGATACTTCTTCATGTTATTGATAGGCACTTCATTCATATTAATCATGCATAGGTTTCCATGGGACAAATTATTGCTATCCACTTCAAATTTTAAAAAACCCATTTCATGTCATTAATTTGTGGAGATAAGTTATAAAATGTTATCCATTTATATATAAATAAACTTTCTGGTAAACTTAAAACAAAAAGGATATGTCCTTACATTTCACAAAGTAGGTTTATTACTTCCAATATAAAACTGTGTTCAAGAAAATGAGGACCAACATTCAAACCCCAGGAAATGTGTGGGCTAGGAATGTGATGAGCACAGTTTTGAACGATTTGCTGGACACTTTCTTGTTTACCCTGTTTACTGGGATGTAATCAGAACTAGTCAAGAAAATGTGAATTATAAAACCCTTCTCACAATAAAACCCAAAGGAAAATATTTAGACAAAAATCAAGAAAATGATGAATGCCAAACCATTTACCTTACAGACATGTGTACAAATTGATTATTTTCCTGTCTATTTTGGTTGTATAGAATAAGGACAAATAAATGATAGTTAACAATATTTAGTATTTGTTATTTTAGACATGTTAGATCTTATAAAATGCCCTTATGTTTTAGTCTGAAGGGAAACATTTACATTTTAGGAAAAAAATTATAGCTAAACATAATTAAAAATAATTTTTCTAATAGGAACTTGGGTAAAATATGGAGTCAAAAAGCTGTGGGCAAAAGTTTAGAAGATTAAGCAGATTAGCAAGAAGGCATAGTGAAAAGAAAATGTGAATAAGTGAATGGTAAAAGGAGGCAGAATTAATAGCAAATGCCTATGTAGTGCCCACTATATGTCAAGCAAGGCTATGGAGCGCGTGAGCGTGTGTGTTTGTATGTGTGTGTGTGTATGTGTGTGTATTCCTAATAGGAAACTTACTACTCTCATTTGCAACTAAGGAAATCAAAGTAAAGAGATATTCACTAACTACCTGCCCATTAATGTAGCATTGGAATCAAATCCAGGAAGTTGACTCCTGAGTATGTGGTTTTATTCACTATAATACGCGCCTTTTAAGTAATTCTATTAAAGAGGATTTATGAAAGAGAATTTAGAAAAGCCAAGGAGACAGAAAAATACGAAAAACTCAAATGTGACTTTGGGATTCATTTTTGAGAGAAAAATAGTTAATATCCCTCACCATAAGGCAATGCTAATGTTGTATCAGTATCAAAGAAAGGACAGGTGATTTTGTCCTTTCTCTTTGAAATTCAATTTATGATGTCCAATGCTGTAAATATCCAGCAGCAATAGCTGTGCTCTATAAATATTTAATACAAATGAAGTCATAAGTATAACTCAGACTAAAGCTAATTTAAAAATATAAGAAGTTTGGTAGTTACTCCCCCACCCACAAACTTCCAGATGGTGTTTAATAGGTATACGTGACTATATTTAAGAATGGCATAATTTAAATAGTAATTCAAAAGCAATTTGTCAGTTATAGGAAGCAGCATTGGTAAAAATTCTATGACTTTTATCACAGTTCTTTTACTAGATAGCTCTCCTTTAATTATCCACTTTACTACCAAGTTTCTTGCCTCTGGTTTACTAATTCTAAACTATTTTATTTTGTTGTTATGGTCTTGAGAAAACATAATATATAAACCACAGAGAACTTTAAGGAAGCTAGATTTAACTACAAGCAACCTAAAAGGGCTCCAATCTTCTTAATATTATAAAACCAATGTAAAATAATAATCCCAAAGATAGAAAATCATCTCACAAAATAATCTTAAAGGGAAGACATAGGAATACATGTAACCAGATAAACGTCCAAAAGATATTAACTAATATCAATAACATGCCACACAGGTTCAACATAATTGGGCTGAGATTAACCAAGTATAATTGTTTCAGTTATCGGTTATCCCTGTTCTATGAGTTGTTAAGAAGTATGTATGTATATTTGTGTGCACATGGGTGTATTTTATGGATTTCTGAATTTTGAAAATCAATTTATCTTTAGTTGAGTTTTTTGAACCATAAACATACCAAATTAATTCACTAAATTAGTAACAACTTATATATAAATTCTAATTAATGTTTACCAAGTTGATTGAGTACACACTGAATTTCTTTTTCTTCTCTTTTCAAGGTGGAGTTTTGCTCTTGTTTCCCAGGCTGGAGTGCAATGGTGCAATCTCAGCTCACGGTAACCTCCGCCTCCTGGATTCAAGTGATTCTCCTGCCTCAGCCTCCTGAGTAGCTGGAATTACAGACATGTGCCATCACGCCCACCTAATTTTGTGTTTTTTGTAGAGACAGGGTTTCTCCATGTTGGTCAGGCTGGTCTCAAACTGCCGACCTCAGACGATCCACTTGCCTTGGCCTCCCAAAGCACTCGGATTACAGGCATGAGTCACCACGCCCATCCCACACTGAATTTCAATGAGTAAGGCTTTATGTATAACACAGTTTTGCTTTCAAAAGTAAACAAACAATTTGATAGCTTTTCTTTTTTTTAAATTTCATTAGTAGAAATAATAGGTTGAATTTGGTTTTCTGAGTCTTCTACCTGTATTATAACTAAAATAATGCAAATTCTCATTGATAAAAAGGATACAATTTTTTTTAATCTCTCAAAAATTTTGTGTTTGGATTTTTGTTGGCATATAGAGGGCATATATATTTATGGAGTACATGAGGTGTTTTGATACAGGCATGCAATGCTTATTAATTACATAATGGAAAATGGGATATCCATCCCCTCAAGCATTTATCCTTTGTGTTACAAACAATCCAATTATAGTATTTTTGTTATTTTAAAATGTATAATTAAATTATTACTGACTACAGTCACTCTGTTGTGCTATAAAATACTAGGCATTATTGTTTTTAACTATGTTTTGTACTCAATAACCACTCTTACACCTCTCTCTCCCCACACTGCCCTGTTTCCCTTCCCAGCCTCTTGTTACCATCTTTCTACTCTCTAACTGCATGAATTCAGTTGTTTTGATTTTTAGATTCCACAAATAAATAAGAACATGCAATATTTTGTCTGTGCCTGATTTATTTCACTTAGCATAATGATCTCCAGTTTCATTCATATTGTTGCAAATAACAGGATCTCATTCATTTTTATGGCTGAATAGTACTCCATTGTGTATAAGTACAACTTTATTCATTCATCTGTTGATGAACACAGGTTGCTTCCAAATTTTGGCTATTTTGAACAGTGCTTCAACAAACATGGGAGTGCTGTGCAGAAGCTTTTTAATTTGATGTGATCCCATTTGCTCACTTTTGCTTTGGTTGCCTGTGCTTGTAGGGTAGTACTCAAGAAACTTTTGACCAGACCAATCTGTGAGAGAGGTTTCCCTGGTGTTTTCTTGTAGTAGTTTCTCTGTTTGAGGTCTTAAATTTAAGTCTTTAGTCCATTTTGGATTGATTTTTGTATATGGCTATTTTGTACATATCTTCATTTTTCTTCATATGGATATTCAGTTTTCCCAGCACCATTATTGAAGAGACTGTCTTTCCCCCAGTATATGTTCTTGGAACATTTGTTGAAAATGAATTTGATATAAATGTGTGGATTAGTTTCTGGGTTCTCTATTCTGTTTCATTGATCTATGTATTTCTTTTTATGCCAGTACCATGCTGTTTTGGTTCCTATAGCTCTGTAGTATAATTTGAAGTCAGGTAAAGTGATTCCTTCAGTTTTATTTTTTACTTAGGATAGCTTTGACTATTCTGGGTCTTGTGTGGTTCCACATACGTTGAAGGATTGTTTTTTTTTTTTATTTCTGTGAATAATGTCATTGCTATTTTTATAGGAATTTCATTGAATCTGTAGATTGATTTGAGTAGTATAGACGTTTTAACAGTATTGATTCTTCTAATCCATGAACATTGAATATCTTTTCTTTTTTTTTTTTTTTGGTGTCCTCTTCAATTTCTTTTATTATTGTTTGATAGTTTTTATTATAGAGACCTTTTGCATTTTTGGTATTTAATTCTTAGTAATTCTTAGGCATTTACTTTTATTTGTGGCTATTTTACATGGGATTACATTGTTACTTCTTTTTCAGATTGTCTGCTGTATCATAAAGAAATGCTACTGATTTTCATATATTGATATTATATCCTGCAACTTTACTGAATTAGTTTATCAGTTCTAATAGGGTTTTGTAAATATAAGACCGTATCATCTGCAAACAAGAATAATTTGACTTCTGTCTTTCCAATTTGGATACCTTTTCTTTCTTTCTCTTGCCTAATTGCTCTAGCTAGGGCTTCCAGTACTATGTTGAATAATAATAGTGAATGTGGACACCCTTGTCATGTTTCAGAACTTAGTGGAAAGACTTCCAGTTTTTTGCCATTTAGTATGATCCTAGTGGTGTTGTATTATGTTGAGGTATGTTACTTCTGTACTGTTGCTTTGGGCTTTTTATTATAGGGGAATATTGATTCTTATCAAATACTTTTCAGCATCAATTGAAATGATCAAATGGGTTTTGTCCATCATTCTGTTCATATGATTATCACATTGTTTGATGTGCATGTGTTGAACCATCCTTGCATCCCAGGAATAAATCACACTTGGTCATGATGAATGGTCTTTTTAATGTATTGCAAAATTCAGTTTTCTAGTATTTGTTGAGGATTTTTGAGTCAATATTCATCAGAGATACTGGCCTATAATTTCCTTTTTTGAATGTGTCTTCACTTGGTATTGGTATCAGGGTATTATTGACCTTGTAGAACGAGTATGAAAGTACTCCATATTCCTCTGCTTTTTGGAATAGTTTAAGTAAAATTGGTATTAGTTCTTCCTTAAATGTTTCATAGAATTCAGCTGTGAAGCCATCACAAGTGCTTGGCTTTTCATAAGGGTTTTTTTTTGTTTTGTTTTGTGTTTTTTTTTTTTGTGATGGAGTCTTGCTGTATTGCCCAGATTGGAGTGCAGTGGTGTGATCTTGGCTCACTGCAACCTCTGACTCCCTGGTTCAAGTGATTGTCCTACCTCAGCATCCCAGGTAGTTGGGATTACAGGCATGTGCCACCACACCCAGCTAATTTTTGTATTTTTAGTAGAGATGGGGTTTCCCCATGTTGATCAGTATGGTCTTGATCTTCTGACCTCGTGGTCTGCCTGCATTGGCCTCCCAAAGTGCTGGGATTACAGGCATGAGCCACCACATCCGGCCAATATTTTTTTTTTTTTTTTTCCTGGAGACAGAGCTTCGCTCTGTTACCCAGGATGGAGTACAGTGGCAGGATCTTGGCTCACTGCAAGCTCCGCCTCCCAGGTTCATGTCATTTTCCTGCCTCAGTCTCCTGAGTAGCTAGGACTACAGCCACCCACCACCATGTCTGGCTAATTTTTTGTATTTTTAGTACAGATGGCGTTTCAGTGTATTAGCCAGGATAGTCTTGATCTTCTGACCTCATGATCTACCACCTCGGCCTCCCAAAGTGCTGGGTTTATAGGCATGAGCCACCGTGCCTGGCCCTGATGGAGATTTTTACTACAGCTTTGATTTCATTACTTAATGTTCTACTTAGTTTTTTAATTTCTTCATGGTTGAATGTTGGTAGATGGTATGTGTCTAGTAATTTGTCCACTTTTCTACATTTTCTAACCTGTTGGCACATAGTTGCTCATAGTACCCACTAATGATCCTTTCAATTTCTACACTTAACAGTTGTAAGGTCTCCTTTATCATCTGTGATTTTATTTATTTGCATCTTCTCTCATATTTTCTTAGTTACTCTGGCTAAAGTTTTGTCACTTTGGTTTAACTTTTCAAAAAAACAGCTTTTTCTTTCATTCATTTTTGTATTATTTTCTTCATTGTAATTTCATTTATTTCTGCTCTAATCCTCATTATTTATTTTCTTCTACTAATTTTGGTTTGATTTGCTCTTGCTTTTCTGGCTCTCTAAGATGCAACATTAGGTTGCTTATTTGAAGTTTTTAATTTTTTTATGTAGGAACTAATGACAATACACTTTTTTCTTAGTACCTCTTCTGCAGTATCCCATAGGTTTTGGTATGTTGTGTTTGCATTGTCATTTGTTTCAAGAAGTTTTTTTAAAATTTCTTTTTTAATTTCTTTATTGACCTACATTGGTCATTCAGTTTGGTCATATTGTTTTTAATTTCCATTTATTGCATAATGTCCAGAATTCCTTTTGTTATTAATTTCTAGTTTTATTATATTGTCAGAGATGATGCTTGATATTATTTCAATTTTTTTGTATATTTTAGACTTGTTTTGTGGCCTAATATATGGTATATCCTTGAGAATAATCTATGTGCTGAGAAGAAAAAAATGTGTATTCTGTAGCTCTTGGATGAAATGTTCTGTAAATATCTATTATATCTATTTGGTCTATAGCGCAGATTAAATCCAATGTTCCTTTGTTGATTTTCGATCTGGAAGATTTGTCCAATGCTAAAAGTTGAAGTCTCTACCTATTATTGTATTGAGGCCTATCTCTCTCTTTAGCTCTAATAATATTTACTTTATATATCTGGCTGCTCCAGTGTTAGGTGCATCTATGTTTAAAATCGTTATATCACCTTGCTACATTGACCCCTTTGTCATTATATAGTGACTTACTTTGCCTCCTCTTATAGTTTTTGTCTTGAAATCTATTTTGTCTAATTTAAGTGTCGTCACTTGTGCTCGTGTTTGGTTTCCATTGGCATGAAATATATTTTTCTCATCCCTTGATTTTTAGTCTCTGTGTGCTTTTATATGTAAAGTGTGTCTCTTGTAGGCAACAGATCATTGGTTCTTATTTTCTTGTCCATTCAAACACTCTATGTCTTCTGATTAGAGGGATTAGTCCATACATTCAATGTTATTATTGATAAGTAAGGACTTAGCTTCTTCCATTTTGTTATTTGTTTTTTGGTTGTTTTGTTGTCCTCTCTTCCCTCTTCTTTTCCTTCCTGTCCTCTTTTTTTTTTTGTGAAGGTGATTTTCTCTGGTGATATGATTTAGTTTCTTCCTTTTAATTTTTTGTGTATCTCTTGTAGGTTTTGGTTTGAGGTTATGAGGGTAGCAAATATTATCGTATGACTTATAATTTTAAGCTGATAACAACTTAATTCTTGTTGCATAAAGAAACAAGCAAAAATTAAAGTAATAAAAACTCCCCGTATTACTTTCACCCTCTCACTTTAATTTTTTATTTTTTTACATCTTATTGTAATGTTGATGTCTTCAAAGATTGGTGAAGTTTTTATTTTTGAATGATTTATCATTTAGTCTTTCCACTTAGGATAAGAGTAGTTTATACACCTTAATCCCAGTGTTATAATATTCCATGTTTTTCTGTGTACTTACTATCATCAGTGAGTTTTGTAGCTTCAGGTAATTACTTATTGCTCATTAACATTCTCTTCTTTCTGATTGAAGAACTCTCTCTGGAAATTTTTGTAGAAAATGTCTGGTTTTGATAAAATCCCTCAGCTTTTGTTTGTCTGGAAAAGTCTTTATTTCTCCTTCATGTTTGAAGGATAATTTCATCACATACATTATGTTGGTGCAAAAGTTATTGCAGTTTTTGCCATTCCCTTTTAATGCAATAACTTTTGCACAAACCTAAAATCACACTAATTATTGCACCAATCTAATACTGTTCTAGGGTAAAAGTTTTTTCCCTTCAGCACTTTAAATGTATCATGTCCCTCTCTCCTGGTCTCTAAGGTTTGCACTGAAAAGTCTGCTGCCAGACGTATGGGAGTTCTATTGTATCATACTTGTTTCTTTTTTCTTGATGTTTTTAGAATATTTTCTTTATCCTTGACCTTTGGAAGTTTGATTATTAAATGACTTGAGGTAGTCTTCTTTGGGTTAAATCTGTCCTGTGTTCTATAACCTTCTTGTACTTGGTTATTGATATATTTCTCTAGGTTTTGGAAGTTCTGTTATTATATCCCTTGAATAAACTTTCTACTGCTATCTCTTCCTCTACCCTCCTCTTTAAGGCCAATAACTTTTATATTTTCCCCTTTGAGGCTATTTTCTAGATCCTGTTGGTTGATTTTAGAGTGCTAGGTCTTGAGAGAACTTAGGCGGTAGTCTTTTTATTCATTTTTCATTTGTCTCTTCTGAGTGTATGTTTTCAAATAGCCTGTCTTCAAGCTCACTAATTCTTTCTTCTGCTTGATCAGTTCTGCTGTTAGAGGACTCTGATGCATTCTTCATTAAGCTGATTGCATTTTTTTTGGCTCCAGAATTTATTCTTGACTCTTTTTAATTACTTCAGTCTCTTTATTAAATGTATCTAATAAAATTCTGAATTCATTCCCCATGTTTTCTTGAATTTTATTGAGTTTCCTGAAAACAGCTGTTTGGAATACTTTATCTAAAAAATCATATACTTCTGTTTCTCTGGTCCCTTGTTGGCCGGGTGCGGTGGCTCAAGCCTGTAATCCCAGCACTTTGGGAGGCCGAGACGGGTGGATCACGAGGTCAGGAGATCGAGACCATCCTGGCTCACATGGTGAAACCCTGTCTGTACTAAAAAATACAAAAAAATAGCTGGGCGAGGTTGCGGGCACCTGTAGTCCCAGCTACTCGGGAGGCTGAGGCAGGAGAATGGCATAAACCCGGGAGGCGGAGCTTGCAGTGAGCTGAGATGCAGCCACTGCACTCCAGCCTGGGTGACAGAGCGAGACTCCATCTCAAAAAAAAAAAAAAAAAAAAAGAACTTCTCTGGTCCCTTGTGCCTTATTTAGATTATTTGGTGAGGTCATGTTTTCCTGGATCCTCTTGATACTTGAAGATGTTTGTCTGTGTCTGGGCATTAAAGATTAGGTATTTATTGTAGTTTTCTCACTCTGGGCTTGTTTGTACCCTTTCTTCTTGGGAAGGCTTTCCAAATATTCAAAAGACTTTGGGTGCTATGATCTAAGCTGAATCTACTTTAGGAGTACACCAAACTTAGTAATACTGTGCTTTTTGCAGGCTTATAGAAGTACCACCTTATCCTGGACAAGGTCCAAAAGACTCCTATGGATTACCAGGAAAACACTATTGTTCTCTTCTCTTACTTTCTCCCAAACGAATGGAGTCTCTGTCTGTATCCTGAGCCACCTGAAACTAGGGGTGGAGTGGCCCAGACATCCTGTGGCTATCATCACTATGACTGTACTAGATCAGACTTAAAGTCAGTACTGCACAGGGTCTTGTCCAAGGCCTGCTGTAACCACTCCCTAGCTACCGCCTGTGTTCTCTCAAGGTCTGGCACTCTAAAAACACCAGGTGCCATACTCAGTCAGACTTGTGTTTTTTCTTTCAGGGTGGTGATTTGTCCCAGACCCCAAATGGGTCCAGAGGTGCCATATGGGAGCCAGGGGCTACAGTAAAAATTCTTAGAAGTCTATCTCGTGTTCTATTGTACTGCAGCTGAGCTGGCACTCAAACCACAAGACACAGTCCTTCTCACTCTTCTTTTGCCTTCCCAAAGCCAGAGGAGCCTCATCCAATGGCCACTACCATCCCAGGCCCATGGAGAGTACGACCACACTATAGCCAATGTACCCCTAAGCCCTAAGAGTTCTTCAATAATTTTGTGGTGAATGCTGCCTGGCTGGGATTCACCCTTCAGGGCAGTGGGCTCCCCTCTGAGCCAGAGCAGGTCCAGAAATGCCATTCGAGAGTTAAGTCCCAGAATTGAGGTCCCCAGAGCCTGCTTGGTGCTCTCCACTTGTGCAACCAAGCTGGTGCCTAAGGTCTAAGGCCAAGTCCCCTTTACTTTTCCCTCTGCTTTTTTGAAGGGGAAGGAGTCTTGCCTTGTAGCCACCACAGCTGGTAATGCACTGAGTCTCACCTGTAGCCAGCAAATCTCAGAGTCTTACCCAAAGCCCTTGATGTAGTACCTGGGTATCAGTGTTATTCAGGGCCGAAGGGCTCTTCAGTTAGCAGGTAATGAATCCTGCCAGGACTGGGTCCTACCATTCAAGGCAGCAGTTAGTTTCCTTTCTATCCTAGGGAGTGTCTAGAAATGTCATCCAGAAGCTAGAGCCTAGAAAAGGGGCCTCATAGCTCTGACCACTGACCTATACTGCTGTGACTGAGTTGGTGTCCAAGAGGCACAACAAAGTCCTCTGCAGTCTTTTTTTCTCCTCTCCTCAGTCAGAAGAAAGGTGTCTTTTTGGAGTCATGAGCTGTGCAGCCTGGGGTTAGGAGAAGGGTGATGCCAGCACTCCTGTAGCTGCCCTTGCTGGTGTCTCAATAGGTCTCATGTTTCCCCAGTCTGCTGGCTCTGGGCCTCTATCTGTGCTAGGATTCACCCAAGGTTTTGCAGTCCTTGTGGACTAGACTTCCTTTCAAAATTATTTAGGGTCGCAGAGCACTTTAGCCCATGTGAGATCTCAAGTTTGAATGTTGAGACCGGGATTCTCCTCTGACTATGGCTGGTTTAAATGTTCCCTCAATGGGTGGGAGTCACCTGACTTTAGTCCAGTTTTGTTTTTCTGCTATAATAGGGCAGCACTGAGATAGTCCCTCTGCCTAGTGAACAGAAACTCACTCTGCAGCATGCCACTACTGCCAGGGAAGGATGCTGTCAGCTATTGATGACTGTTTTTTGTTGTTGTTGTTTTTTGTTTGTTTTCCTCTTCAGTGCCTCTTTTCAGAGATATGAAGTTAAAACAAGGTACTGTGGTGCTCACCTGATTTTTGGTTCTTATTAAGGTGCCTTTTTAGTGTAAATAGTTGTTGAATTGGTATCCTTGTGGGGGAAATGATTGGTGGACCCTTCTCTTCCACTGTTTTGCTTTACCTCAACCCCCTGTAAATTTATTAATGCTCTGATAGAGTACCTTGTATAATGGCTAAGCAAATAGCATCTCAAGTGAATTCAAGTTTAAAAGAACTCTAGGAATCACCTAATATGATAAATTTATTGTAAAGATGTTAAAAATAAATCCTAGAGAGGTCAAGTAATTCAATAAAGTTTTCAAAACCATTTTTTTATTACAACTGAAACTAAATACCATGCCTACTAAACAATATTCCATGACCCTTTATAGCATTCAACTGTCCTAAATTATAGTCTCTGGAACAGTAGTGTTCTAATAGATGTTAATAGTTATTCTGGAAAAAAAAAAAAAAAAAAGAATACCTCAGCAGGAAGGACATTTCAGGAACAGCTTTGCTACTTCCAAGGTATGGACGGATTCTAAATAAGCCAAAAGGGAAATTACAGTAACCTAGCGTTATTAACTGTTACTGTTATAAGATAAAGAGATAAAAGGAGGAGAACCTAACCTAAACATTAAAAGAAAGATTCATATGTGAAAGGCTATGTTTAGGAATCATGATTTTCTATCAGGGACAAAAACAGGAAAAACCAGTAGAATTGAAACCGAAGGAACAAGTACCTGAATGTCTTTCTTCTTATGTTGTAAGTCAAACCCATAGTAAAGTTAGGGAGCTAGGAAATCTGTTGCTGCAACACATACAGGTCAGTCTTTCAAGGCAGAGAGCAGAGTAGAAAAGGATGAATTGGAAATATAGGCAAGAAAAACAGAAGATATATAGCAATATAGTCATATAAGTTCTGAAAATAATTAGTTAATTAAAAGGTTTGTTCACAGGATCTCTTTACTGAGAATGTTTAAAACTTTACTAAGAATCTCTACTGAGACTCTGTAAGATTGAAAACAATCAGTGTGTTCAAAACTAGTTTGGACCTGGAAATTTTTTTTCAAGAGACAAATATTTACATTTTGCATGTAAAATAGCATATAATAACAGTTCATAAAACCTTGGAAGATAATGCCTTTCCATAAAACTGTGAGATCTTATCAGTGAAATTCTCTTTAATCAAATGTAGTATTTTTATAAGGTTTCTGGCATTTTGAAGACATTGTGCAGACAATCTATTTCTAGAATTCTTGTACCAGAAGAACCAAGTTAATATGACTTTGGTGTTCTGCTGATGGTTCTAAACAGAAGCAACAGTATAACATATTTAAAGGCAGTTGCAAAGTCCTACTCATCTTTTTGCATTGCTTTAATACTCTTCACCAATGCTCCACACACACACAAATACTTTATAGTTAACATAGTTTGTGTTCACCCAAAATTCGTATGTTGAAACCTTTTCACAAAGTGATGGTATGAGAAGTAGGGGTCATTTGGGAGGTAGTTAGGTCATGAAGGTTGATCCCTCGTGAATGGAATTAGTGTTCTAACAAAAGAAGTCCCAGAAAGAAGCCTTGCCCCTTTGACTATGTGAGGACACAACTAAAAGGCACTATCTGTGAATCAGGAAATGGACTCTCACCAGAAACTACATCTACCAGTGACTTGATCTTGGACGTCCCAGTCTCCAGAACTGTAAAAAATAAATGTACAAGGTTTATAAGCTGTGTGGCCCATGGTACTTTGTTAAATAGCCTAAATTATCTAAGACACATCGTTATTCTAATACTAAATTTTAAAAGGCTTTTATGCTACATGTGAAGTGATATAATATCACTTAAGGGCAGACTGTGATAAGTTAAAGATGTTCACACTAAACCCTGAACTAATCACTAAAGTAACAACAACAAAAAAGTTACTAGAACAACAAAGGAAATAAAATTTAATAATAAAAAAATCCAAAAAAGGGAGAACATTAACAATAAATGTGTACAATAATAACAACAGATGAGACAAATAACAGACAGCAAGATGACATAATACAATTTATGTATATCAATAATCACACTAAACTGCTGTGGTATAAATACTTCAATTAAAAGGAGGAGATTTTCAGATTGGATAAAATCACACATCACAACTATATGATGATCATAAATAACAAACTTTATAAAGACAAAAATATGTTTAAAATAAAATAGAAAAAATAGACCATGTTAATACCACTAAAAACAAAATTTCAATGGCTATAACCATGTCAGAAAAAGTAGATTCATCAATCTAGCAAAAGTACATAACATTACCAAATGTTTATTAACTTAATGAACTTTAACATACATAAAGCAAAAATTGATAGAAATGTAAGGAGAAATGGAAAAGTCCACCATTATAGCCAGAGATCCCAACATCTCTCTTTCAATAAATAACAAAATGTAGACAGAGAATCAGTAAAATTATAAAAAAAATAAATAAAAACACATTAAATCACCTTGACATAAGTATATTTTTTTGACCACTCCACCCAACAACAGCAGAATTTACATTCTTTTTAAGTGCACCTGGAATATTTAGTAGGATAGACCATCTTCTGAGCAATAAAATGTTTTAATAAGTTTAAAAGAATTCAACTCTTACAAAGAATATTCTCTAACCACAATGAAATTAAATTAGAGATTGATTACAGAAAGACATTTGGAATATTCTCAAATGTCATGAACCACATGAATAATTTTAAATAACTAATGGGTAACAGAAAACAATAGAATACAAATTAAAAGTATTTTGAATTGAATAACAGTAAAAACACAGCCTATCAAAACATGTCATTTGCCACTAAGTAGTACATGGTGGGAATGTATAGTACTAAATGTCAATATAAGAAAAGAATAAAGTCCTCAAATAAACAACTTCAGCTTAAAAAACTGGGAAAAGTTCAGCAAAATAAACCCAAAGCAAGGAGAATGAATAACATTATAAAAATAAATATGAAAATCCTAAAATATAAAACAGAAAAACAGCATAGAAAAATCAGTGAAACAGTTTCTTTGATTAAACCCCAAATCAATAAGCCTTTCACCAAACTTACCAGGAAAGAAAGAAGAAACAAATTACTAATATCAGGAATGAGGTAGATGATGTGATATCAGTACAGGTTCTATAAATATTTACAGGATAATAGATAAATTTTATAAATGGTTTATGGTTTTAAATTTGACAGTTTCAATGAAATGAAAATGTTCCTTGAAAAATACAAACTATGAAGGTTCACTTAAGAAGAAATAGATATCATGAGTAGTTCTATATCAGTTAAAGAAATTAAATATGTAGTTAAAAACCTACTGAAAAAGAGAATCCCAGGCCAGATAACTATATGGGTGAGTTCTACCAAACATTTAAGAAAGTAATCCTCTCAATTTTACACAATCTCTTCCAGAAAGTTGCAAGCAGAGAACATTCTCCAACTCATTCTGTGAAGGCAGCAATACACTGATACTCAAACCGGACAAAGATGTTACAAGATAATGAAACATACAAACTAATATCCTTCATTAATAAATGCAAAAATTTTAATCAAAACTTTAGCAAATTGAAATTAATGATATATTAGAAAGATAAGAATTGATCATTGGAATGCAAACCCAGTTTAAAATTAAAATATCATGCAATTAAATATATTAACAACAAAAAAAGTATGACCATCTCAGTATACTCAGGAAAAAATTTTTACAAAAATCCAACATCCATTTCTGATGAAAGATATAGCCAAAAGGGGAAATCCTCAACCTAATGAAGAACTTCCATGAAAATCCTACTGCTAACACCATATTTAATGGTAATAAGTTACACACTTTATCCCTAAGGTTAGGAACAAGGCAAGGATGTCTGCTATTATCACATATATTCAAATAGAAGGTATAGGCAGTGCACACAGGCAAGAAAAATATGTAAATATTATTCAAATTGGAAAATAAAAATAACACTATCTTAGTTTGCAGAAGTGATAATCTATATTAGAAAATCAAATAGAATCTAAAAAATCCTAGAAATACTACAAAAATTTAGCAATATTGCAGGATACAAAATCAAAATAGTAAAAGAAATTGCTTTTCTATATTCCACCAATGATTAATCTGAAATTGAAATTTAAAAACACCCTTACAATAACATTAAAATATAAAATGCAAAAAGATATGCAAGACCAGCAAATCAAAAACTGTAAAACAGTTATGAGAGAAATTAATGAAGGTCTAAGAAAAGGAGAAATGCAAAGGAGACATAAACAGAGAAATGTTTATGAATTGTCAATTTAAGATACCAGTTTTTCCTAAATTAATGTGTGTATTAAATGAAAACTGAAAGTTTTTTTCAGAAATTGAGTAGCCAATTTTAAAATTCACATGGCAATACCAAGGTCCCAAAACAGCAAAAAGTAACATTTAACAAGAGGAACAAAGTTGAAGTACTTCCTAACATCTGTTGTTATTGTTATTGTTATTGGTGGTGGTGACGGTGGTGACAACGTCTCGTTCGGTCTTCCAGGCTAGAGTGCAGTGGCGTGATCTCGGCTCACTGCAACCTCCACTTCCTGGGTTCAAGTGATTTTCATGACTCAGCCACAAGAGTAACTGAGTTTACAGGTGTGCACCATGTCTGGCTAACTTTTGTATTTTTAGTAGACACGGAGTTTCACAATGTTAGTCAGGCTTGTCTCAAACTCCTGAGCTCAACTGATCTGCCTGCTTCGGCCTCCCAAAGTGCTAGGATTACAGGGTTAGCCATGGTGCCTGGCTCTAATTTCTATCTATAGAATAAAATCAAGATTATTACCTGACTTCAAGACTTACTATAGAACTGTAGTAATGAAGACAGGTGGTATTTGACACAAAGATAGGAAAAATAAATCAATAGAGCTAAGTAGAGAATCCAGTAAGAGACAAACATTTGTGGAGAATTGATTTATGACAAAGGTACAAATACAAGTCAGTGGAAGAAAGACAGTCTTTTTTTAAAACAAATGATGTTAAAATAATTAGATATCTATAGGCAAAATTTAAAAAAAAGTATTTTTTTGGACTACATATAAAAATTCCTTTAAATTTGATCATAAAAAAGTATAAAATGCAAAACTACAATACTTACAGATAGCTAAAAGAAAGGCTTTTTGAACTCGAGTTACACAAAAACTTCTTAGATATGATTTCAAAAATATGATTTATGAAAAAATAAATTGTTTAATTGGATTTTATCAAAACTAAAATCTTCTGCACTTTCAAAGGCACAGTTTAAAAAAGAAAAATACAACCTACAGACTAGGACAATGTAGTTGCAAATCATATATCTGATATCAGTATTTTAAAAATGAGACAAATATCTTAACAAACGTTGACCAAAAAAGATGTAAGAATGGCAAATAAACAGAAAAATGATGCTCAACATTTTAGTCATTAGGGAAATGCAAATTAAAATCATATCTAGATGCCATTACACAGCTAGTAAAACGGCTGAAATGAAAATTACTGACTGATTATACCAACTGTTAGTAAGCATGTGGAGCAACTAAAACTTGCATCAATGCTGATGGCAAGTTAAAATGGCAAAGCTACTTTGGAAAACGGTGTGGCAATTATTTGAAAGTTAAGTATACACTTTGAATGACACAATCATTCTGCAACTAAATATTTACATGAAAGGAAAAGTGTTACAAAGGCTGATACATGAACGTTTCTACCAGCTTTATTTTTAATAGCTAAAAAGTAGAAATAATCCAAATGTCCCTGAACAAGTTAGTGAACAAACAAACTAATATATATTCTTGCAGTGAAATACTACTCAGTAACAAAAAGGAATTAACTGTTGTTACATGCTATAATACAAATGAATTTCAAAATTTGTGCTGAGTTAAAGATGTCAGAATGAAAAGCATATTTTTATCAATCCATTTATATAAAGTTCTAGAAAGTTCAAATTAATGAGTAGTGACAGAAAGTGCTTGAGGAGGGGAAGACGAAGGATACAAGAATTACAAAGGAGCATGAAGAAAGTTTTTGAATGATGTATATGTTCATTATTGTGACTGAGGTGAAAGTTTCATGGGTGTATATATAACAGTGTCTTCCAAAAAGTGTAAGACAAGGGAACACTTCTTAAATAATTCTGTAAATATAGAATTAATCTAATACAAAAACAGTTGAAGATTTTACAAGAAATGGAAGCTACAGACAATAGCTATCATAAACACAGATGCAAAAATCCTCAACAAAATATTAGGAAATCAGTTCCAACAATATATAAAAAGAATTATACACCAAGACCAAATGAGATTTATAGTAGCTATGCAATGATGTTTTGAACATTTGAAAATAATGCATTCGGTACACCAACAGGCTATAGTACATTAAGAGTATTTGACACTTTAAACACTCATTAATGGTAAAGAAAAAAGTTCTCAAACTAAAAATAGTGAGAAACTTCCTAAACTTGACAAAGAACATCTGCAAAAAGCCTAAAGCTATTGTCACGCTTAACAGTAAGAAATTGCATGTTTTCTCGCTACGTTCCAGAGTAATACAAGGATATCTCCCCATCACCCTTATTCAGAATTGTACTAGAAGTTGTTATTGCTAGTGCAATAACACAAGAAAAATAAAGAGTATACATATTGAGTAGTGAGAAAATGTTAGTAACAAAAAGCTTTCAGAACTCAACAGTGAAAACAGAGTGAGCAACATATACGAAGATACATTTCAGCTAAGAACATTTTCAAAATAATTATCCATTACAAAAAATGAAAATAAAATCACCATATCACTACACACACATCAGAATTGCTAAAATGAAATATATTAACATCAAATGCTAGTTGGAATGTGCAGAATTTATTTCACTTTGTTGCTAGGGAGGATATGAAAGAAATGGTTCCTGATACTCTGCAAAACAGTTTGACAATTACTTAAAAAATTAAACATCCACCTACCACCTGACTCAGTAATTGAACTGCTGGACTTTTATCCAGGAAAATAAAAACTTCTACACTAATATATAGAAAACCTGTACACTAATGTTTATAGTAGATTTATTTGTAATAGTTAAACACCACAAACAATCATCAGATGTTCTTCAATATGTGAATGGTTATACAAAGTGTGGTATAGTAATATCATGGAATACTATTCAGGATTAAAAAAAATACTGTTACACACAAAAAACTGGGTAAGTCTCCAGATAATTTTGAGGAGTACAGAAACAATCCCAAAAGGTTATATAGTATACGAATTCATTTATATTATATTCTTGAAATTTACCATATTATGACATTGGAGAACAAATTAGTGATTGCCAAGGTTAAAGAGGGGTGAGGTAGGAGAAAATCAGGTGTGATTGTAAAAAGTTAACATGAGAATGCTTGTTGTGATAGAAATGTTCCATATCTTGACAGCACCAATGACAATCTCCTAGTAGCAATATGGTACTATAGTTTTGTAAGATGTTATCATTGGAGGAACTCGAGTAAAGGATTCACAGAATCTTTCAGAACTATTTCTTTCAACTGCATGCAAATCAATAATTACCAGAAAATTAAAAGATTATAATTAAAAATTAGTTTGGTTAGTGTTTCTGCACAGATATCTGGTTTGTACTTGCAAATTATGACATTAAGTGAAAAATATTTGTATTTACTTAAGTATTCATTCTTATATTGTCTGGCATCTACTTCTTTTATTTATTTACTTATTTTTGAGATAGAGTTTCGCTCTTGTTCCCCAGGCTGGAGTGCAATGACGCAATCCTGGCTCACTGCAACTTCCACCTTCCGGGTTCAAGCAATTCTCCTGCCTTAGCCTCCCGAGTAGCTGAGATTACAGGCATGTGCCACCACGCCTGGCTAATTTTGTATTTTTAGTGGAGATGGGGGTTTCTCCATGTTGCCCAGGCTGGTCTTGAACTCCCAACCTCAGGTGATTTGCCTGCTTCAGCCTCTCAAAGTGTTGGGATTACAGGTGTGAACCACCGTGTCCAGCAGTTTGGCATCTACTTCTTAGGTTTTTTCCGTTCTCTAATTTTGTTTAAAATCTGGAGATGTAGATAATCCAAAAAAGGAGTAGTACTTCCATAACCAATTAAGCAGAGCACATATATGTATATATTCAGTCTAATTTATATCCTTTACCTCCTAATAGAAAATACTTTTCTCTGCTTTGTTGCTGACTCAAAGGTCCGATCCCCTGCCTGGAAGCTAACCTTGGCTAGATACCCAGAATTGTCTCTTCTATTCCCACAACCAACCTTTTTCAAAGACTCAGAAGACTGGATCAAAATTTTTGCATATGTTTTGATGACTCACAGAAGCACACACTATATGGTATGTGATTTTACAGCCTTTCTTCTAAACCCAGACTTCCTTAGTTATGCATTCTTTAATCGGCCAAGAATGCTACAACTTCCACTCTGCTCTACCAGCCGCTACAGGCTTGGATTTCTATCAATCAGTAATTAAATTTATTAAATGTAGTGGCCTTTAGCAAGCACCAAGTTTAGTTAGCTAAAGCTTAAAAGAAAAAAACAGGCTACATAGTATCCACAGCCAGTGTATAGAGGAAACATGTGATTCCTAGACCCAGCTTCTGGTATCCCAGTCATTTTATGCTAAGAAATGAGGTTGAATATGTGCAGACAAACTCAGCTCAGGGAAGCCAATAAGCTCTAGGATCCCTTTAGCCTTTATAACCAGATAATCACTTAGCCCTTCCAATATATATGACTAGGAGTCCATGACCAGCTTCCATCTACAAAGGCAGTTGTGTGTCATCAAAGCTGGTTTTTCCTTATTTAATAAAAAATGTTGACAGTGTCTGGTTCAATACATATTTTGATCAGGTTCATATCTCCCTTGAATTTAGTATAGAATTTTAAAAATGATTTTATGAGTATATAAGAATAATTGGCCAAGAATCAAATCCTCAGACATCTCTAGAGCTAAAGGAAATGACACAGAATCAGCTGTTCATCCTTTTGAGTTTCAGAGCAGGCTTCAAGGGGATATTACCCTCAGTGGCTGCAAGGGACTTACTACTTCCTAGCATAAGGTGTCAGAGCCCCTGCAGAGATATGAGATGCCAGAGCCAAATTAAAGTGAGGAGAGGGATAGTCCAACATGGAATGTCAGAGCCTGAGTAGAGAATGTGCAGGTGAAGGAGCAGCCAAGTGTGTTTTGTCAGAGCTCAGGCACAGTAACAAGAAAATGCATAGAGAAAGGCAGTCCAGTTCAAGGCGTCAGAGCCTGATGGGAGGAAAAACAGGGTGTTAACTAGAGGCACCATCTAGTGACAAGTGCCAGAGATTCAGCAAGGTGAGGAAAGTATCAGCATAGGAAGCAATCTAGCAAGAGTATCAGATCTTGATCAGGATAAGGAGGGCATCCTTAGAGAAGGGTATCCTGGAGCGAGGTGTAAGTACACAAAAGTGGCTGAGAAGGGAAAAGATAGGCAGGGTGAAGTTCAGCTGCATGGTATCATTGCCAGAGTGTAGTGAGGAAGGCAGCCGTGAAAGAGCAACAGAATTCTGAGAAGTGTGAGGAGGGCAACCATGTTGGGAGAAGCTGGTAGCAATGGCAGCAATAGGAGTTTGATAATGCATGTAAGGACTCATGAAATATATATACACACACACACATACATACACACAAACATATATATGTTTAGAATATATATATATTTATGTATGTTTAGAAAACAATGGGAACTAATTTTCTCACTATTACAGAAGAAATTATAAATACGGAAAAGGAAAATATTATAAGAAAGCATGATGATAGTCTGGCATCAGAGGCTTCATTGTGAATTCATGGTTTTCAAAACATCTAGATGGATACAGAAACAAATATACACATAAGTTTTCACTGTATTATATATTGTACTACAATTAAATATGTAGTTATTTTATACTACTTGTGTTTGTACATACATATATTCCTTAGCCCTGTCCACTGAAAAGGCTGGGGAACAATAATGTCTCAACAAAAATGAGCATACCCAACACGGATTATAACTTCTAAATATTATTCTCCACTAAAAATAAAAAACCAGCTAGTGTCCTCAGAAAAATGCTGGCTTAACGGCTGGGCCAGAAAAACTACAAGACGATCCTGGGTATCCTGGGCCAGAAAGCAAGTGAGCTCTCTAAAATAATGATGCAGATGCATGGAAAAGACATTGAAACTAGGTAAAGGGATTCCCACTGACCAAACCAGGACCATTTTAAGGAGCAAATTAAATAATGATACAATGATATAGAGTTAACCCATTGACAAAGTACAAAACTATGTGTCTTTTCTGATATAAATTAATGTATGAAAAAATTAAAAGTTTCATGAGAAACAGTGTATTCTTAAAGTTTGAGTGTCTCTCCTGATAGACTAATTATTAATTACAAAGGGAATAAGAATAACTTTAGTCTGGAAAATGCCACCTAGGTCAAGTGATCAAAGCACACATCATCAGTCGGAATGAGACAAATTGAAGCCATGTGTTACTTCACTAGCTGTCAGTTGCTAATACTCTGACCTGTAAAATATTAATGAGTTTAAATAGTCAATTCCTGTTTGATCATTGTACACGTTAGTAGCAGACTAAAAAAAATAATGAATTTAAAAAACTGTGTGCCCTTCTCCCAGGACATTGTAAGAAGGGCATTAGGAGTCCAGGTATCAATGTCATTTTTTCAAATGCTGAAGACTTTGGTGATGACATTGGCCCCACCACTTACCATCTCAGTCCTCTTGCATAAGCTCTTTGACCTTTCTGGATCACAGCTGTTTATCATTTAAAATTAGTGATTGGACTGTGGTCGTTCAAGGGATGCCTACTAAAACTCTGGACATCTAACCCGAAAAGTAAGTTCATGCTCTTTAAAAGTATATACATTGCTATATTTGAAAATGTGTTTATCTGTACAATGAGATAACATTTGATTACAATTATGTAAACAAACTAATATTTCAGTATAATCAAATTGTCTCTCTTGACACAAAAGAAGAAACTTTCTGGTACAGTGTTCATGTTTTATTGACCATAACTGATGGCCTGAATTTTGTCTTTTACCCTGAGTAGTCAATGTTGCTATCATAGCATTAAAGTAGTATAACCAGTTGAAATGGTAATATGTCATAGCTAATGGTCAACTGGCCCAATCGCTGAAATAAGATTTCTTTTTTACAACTTATTTTACATTCAGAAGTGCACATGCAGTTTCATTATGTAGGTAAATTGTGTCATGGGGGTTTGCTGTACAGATTATTTCATCACTCAGGTAATAAGTATGGTGCCCAATATGCAGTTCTTTTTAATCCTCTCCCTCCTCCCACTTCCTCTAACTTCAAGTAGGCCCAGTAGCTGTTGTTTCCTTCTTTGTGTCCATGTTTTCTTAATGTTTATCTCCCACTTATAAGTGAGAACATGCAGTATTTGGTTTTCTGTTCCTGAATTAGTTTGCTTAGGATAATGGCCTCCAGCTCCATCCATGTTGCTGCAGAGAATAAGGTCTTGTGTTTTTGTTTGTTTTTTTTTTTTTTTTTTGGCTGTGTGGTATTCCGTGATGTATGAGTACCACAATATCTGTATCCAGTCTACCGTTGATGGGCATTTAGGTTGATTACATGTCCTTGCTATTGTGAACGATACTATGATCAACACATGTATGTATGTGTCTTTATGGTAGAGCAATTTTTATTCATTTGGGAATGATATCAGTTCTTCTCTATACATCTGATAGAATTTAGCTGTGAATCCATCTGGTTCTGTGTTTTTTCTTATTAGTAGGCTTTTTATTACTGATTCAATTTTGGAACTTGCTATGGGTCTGTTCAGAAATTCAATTTCTGTCTGGTTCAATCTTGGGAGGTTGTATGTTTCCAGGAGTTTGTTGATTTCCTCAAGATTTCTTAGTTTGTGTGCATAGAATCGTAGGTTGGTTCCAAAGTTACTCTGGTTTTTGCCATTGAAAGTAATGGTGAAAATTGCAATTACTTTTGCACCAATTTAATAGTAGTCTCTGAGGGTTTTTTTTGTATTTCTGTGGGGTCAGTGGTAATGCTCTCTTTGTCATTTCTGATTATGTTTATTTGAATATTCTCTTTATTAGTCTAGCTAGCAGTCTATTTATGTTAATTATTTCAAAATACCAACTCAGGGATTTATTGATCGTGTGTGTGTGTGTGCTTCTATTTCCTTCAGTTCAGCTCTGATTTGGGTTACTTTTTGTTGTAGTTGGCTGGTCTCGAACTCCTGACCACAAGTGATCTGCCAGCTTTAGCCTCCCAAAGTGCTGGGATTGCAGGTGAGAGCCACTGCTCCCGGATGGATTTGGGCTATTTCTTGTCTTCTGCTAGATTTGGAGATGATTTGTTCGTATTTCCTGAGTTCCTCTGGATGTGATATTAGGTTGTTAATCTGAGATCTTTCTGACTTCTTGACGTGGGCATTTAGTGCTATAAACTTCCCTCTTAACACTGCTTTAGCCAGGCTCCAGAGACTCTGGCATGTTGTCTTTTTTTCTCTAGTTTCAGACAATGTCTTTATTTCTGCCTTAATTTCATCGTTTACCCAAAGTCTTTCAGGAGCAGGTTGTTTAATTTCTATGAAATTGTATCATTTCGAGCAATTTTCTTAGCATTTTTATATTTTTTATTGCACTGTGTTGGGAAAGTGTGGTTGGTATGATGATTTCTTTTTTTTTTTTTTTGAATTTGCTGAGAATTGTTGCATGGCCCATTGTATGTTCAATTTTAGAGTGTGTGCCATGTACAGATAAGAAGAATGTGTATTCTATTGTGTGGGGGTCAAGAGTTCTGTAGTTGTCTCTTAAGTCTATTTGGTGAAGTGTGGACATCAGGTCCTGAATGTCTTTGTTAGTTTTCTGCCTTGATGATCTGTCGAATACTGTCAGTATTGAAGTCTCCCACTACGATTGTGTGGAAGTAAGTCTCTTCTTAGATCTCTAAGAACTTGCTTTATGAATCTGGGTGCTCTTGTGTTGGGTGCATATATATTTAGTATAGTTAGGTCTTCTTGTTGAATTGAACCTTTTACCATTATGTAATGCACATCTTTTTTATCTTTGTCGGTATAAAGTCTGTTCTGTCTGACACTGGGACAGCAACCTCTGCTTTTTTCTGATTTCTATTTGCTTGGTAAATGTTTCTCCATCCCTTCATTTTAAGCCTATGGGTGTTATTGCACGAGAGAAGGATCTTTGGAAGACATCATGCTGTTGGATCTGGCTTCTTTATCAGCTTTACACTCTGTGCCTTTTAATTGGGACATTTAACTCATTTACATTCAAGGTTAACATTGATATATGTGGATTTGATCCTGCCACTGTGTTGTTGGCTGATTTTTATGCAGACTTGTTTGTGTGGTTGCCTTAGAGTGTCAATGATCTGTGTAATTAAGTTTGTTTTTGTAGTGGTTGGTAACAGTGTTTCCTTTACATATTTAGCACTCCTTTCAGGACCTCTTGTAAGCCAGGTCTGGTAGTAATAAATTCCCTTATAATTTACCTGTCAGAAAAGGATTTTTCTCTTTTGCTTATGAAACTTAGTTTGGCTGAATATAAAATTCTTGGTTGGAAATTATTTTCTTTTAGAATCTTGAATATAGGCCTCCAATCCCTTTTGACTTGTTGGGTTTCTGCTGAAAGGTCTACTCATGGGGTTCCTTTTTCAGATGACCTGCCCCTCCTCTCTACCTGCTTCTTAACATTATTTTTTCTTTCATCTTCACCTTGGAGAATCTGATGATTATGTCTTGTAGATGGTCTTCTTGTATATTACCTCAAATGTGTTCTCTGCATTTCCTGAATTTGAATGTTGGCCTCTCTAACCATGGTTGGGGAAATTTTCATGAAAAATATACTAACATACATTTTCCAAGTTGTCTGCTCTATCCCCCTTCTCTTTCAGGGACACTAATGAGTCATAGATTTGGTCTCTTTACATAATGCAATATTTATCAGAGGTTTTTGTTCATTTTTTTTCTTTTTGTCTAACTTAGTTTGGAGAATCAGTCTTCAGCTCTGAGATTCTTTCCTCAGTTTGGCCTATTCTGTTATTAATAGTTGTGATTGCATTATGGAACTTTTGTAGTGTATTTTTCAGCTCTATCAAATCAGTTTGTTTTTTTTCTTATAATGGTCATTTTATCTTTCAGCTCCTAAATCATTTTACTATAATCCTTAGATTCCTTGGGTTGGGTTTTGACTTTCTCCTGAATCTCAATGATCTTTCTCCATTCAGATCTCTCCACAGTCTGAAATCAATTTCTGTCATTTCAGACATTTCATCCGAGTTAAGAACCCTTGCTGGGGAACTAACGTGATCATTTGGAGGAAAAAAAGACACCCTGATTTTTGAGTTGCCAGAGTACTTGTGCTGGCTCTTTCTCATCTTTGTAGGTTGATGTTCTTTCTCATCTCTGTAGGTTGATGTTTAACTGTGGTATAATTTGAAAACAATCAGTTTAATTCTTTTCTGGATGTTTTCAGAAGATCAAGGTTTTATGTAGGTCTTTATTTTGAACTCAATTCTTGCTCTTGGTTTCACAGGGGGGTATATCAGCAAAATAATTTTGTTGTTGAAATTTGGGATGTAATCCAGTAGATGGTGCCCGAGTGTAATGGCCAGTAGTTAAAGGCTCTTGGCTCAGTCACATGGTTCCTATTTCCTCACAATTGCAACCATGCTCCCTCACAATGCTCTGAAAGTGTGGGCTCCTCTCCCACTCAAGTGCTGGTTGCAGATCCCTACTTGACACTCCTCAGCTGCACTCTGCATCCCTAAGCTGAGCTCAGGCTTTATGTTCTCTCCCAGTTTTAATGAAAGACCTTGGCAATGGCTGTGGCAGAAGGCCTTTCACTTGTCTCTTGGGGCTTCATCCCAGAGAAATGCAGAGCTGCTACCAATTGGTGTACATTGTAAGCCCGAGCCAGGGGCCCCGTCTTTATAAGCAAAGAGGGCAGGGGATTTTTCTGGGAGACAGACTGGCCTCTTTTCCTTAGGGTGGCTGTGGTTTGCTGGATATGTGGTTAAAGCACTCAGGGTCTTTGCTTCTTCCCCAGTCCAAGAGGAGCAAGGGCAGTATCACTACAGCAGCAGTGGCAGAGGGGCTTTCAGTTGCTCTGGGAGCTCCACCTCAGAGAAACACAGAGCAGCTGGACTGGGATGTTCAGCTGGGGCGGAGCCACTCTGCTGCTGTCCCAAGCTGGGGGCCCCACTTGGTGAAGAGTTGGGGGTCAAGGGTTCACAAGGAAGAGAGGCTGGGCTCCTCTTTATATGGTGATTGTGTAGTGCTAGAAGCATGAGTAAAGCCCTCAGGCTCTTTGTTTCTTCCCCAGTTTGAGGGCAGAAGCAGAACAGTGGCCATGACAGAGGCGCAGGGTTCGTTGGTTACCTCTGGGAGCCCCTCCCCAGGGAATCACGGAGCCACTACCAGTAGGTACGCTCACCCAGGGATGGGAAAGCTCTTCTGCAGTTCTAAGCCAGGACCCCTGCTTGGTGAAGAGTTGGGGGTGGCTCATAGGGAGGAAAGACTGGGCTCCTCTGTCATACTATGGCTGTGGTGTACTGAAGATGCCAGGTCCTTTGTTCCTTCCCCAGCCCAAGGACAGCAAGGGCAGTACCACTGCAGCTGCAATGGCAGAGGAGTGGCGGGATTTCTCTACAATTTCCTCTTCAGAGAAATGCAGAGGGACCACTGACTGAAGTGTTTAGGCTGGGGGCAGGTGGTTGTGCTGGGAGACCAGGTTGAGAGGCACTGACCATGAAGAGTAGCAGAGGTGGGGACTCAAGCGGAAGAGTCTGGCCACTTTTCTGTAAGGCAGCTACACTATGCTTGGAGTCCACGTTAGTTCCTAATTACCACAAACCTTCCTGAGCGTGAGGGCAACAGGAGCAAGGGCTGTGGAGCAGCCAAAATTGTAGCCTGCCTGCTTTCTCTCTGCTGTCCCAAGGAAGTGTAGAGGTGGTTCTGGCCTCTACTCAGGCAGAGCTAGGGTGACCTGGCTAGGGTTTCAGGCAAGTGGGCCTTATCCTGTGAGATGCAGGGTAGGTAAGGCCCATAGTCCATTACAGCTCAGCTCCGTGGATTTGGCCCCTTTTTGGGGGGCATGCAAGGGAGCCTAGCCTCCCCTGTTGCTGGAGCTGCAGCTGTTGGTGCTGGAGCTCTTGGGGATCCAAGGCTCCAAGGACTCTGCCTGTGATTAAGCAATGTCTCTGCCCACATAGCTCTCCATGTAGGTCTGGAGGCCTCTGTTGTGAGGGGTCATGGGGCATCTCCTGAGCCCAGGGTTGCAGAAGTGTAGGTCCTTGGGGACTCTCATTCACTGTTTTTCCATGGTGGGGGAAACCTGGCTCCATGTCACTCACAGATGGGCAGTTGTCCCATCTTGCTGGTCTCTATTCTCTGTGGGTCAAGCTGTTTCCTTGGTGAATCCCAATGTATCCACCTGGATGCTCCAGTTGAAGAGCTAGTGTTTAGTCTCCATGAGAGCCTTCTTCCTTCTCTCCATGAGAGCTGCATACACTAGCTGCTTCTAGTCATCCATATTGGCCAGGAAGTCTGAAGTAAGATTTCTTGACATTTGTATGAAATTCTTTCCAATGAAAAGAATAGTTTCCTTAATGTAAAATGTGCGTCAATAATTTAGAATTTGGCTAATAATAATAGGCATTCGTTAAAAACAAAAATAAGGCTCTACTGGAAAGTTACTTTGCTCACAATAAGGAATTAAACAGTCTTTGGGGTAGGACAGGAACTGGGCAAGATCTGCATAATTTTCTATCCCAGGCCAGTTTTTTAAAATAAGCTTATTTCTTCCACAAAATATGTACCAGGAAGATACAAATATCACTTGAATAATGCAGATAATATCCAAATTTCTTAATTCAGTGATACCTTCTGTAAGAATTTCCTCCTATTTATATTTCCTAAAATACAGTTCCCCATTTTACACTGCACTATGAGTGTTACTATGAGTGAACTTACTGTTCTTGGTGCTTTTTGATAACTGCATTCAAACTGTTTTTCTTAACTTGATTCTAGAAGCCTCTATAGCCTATCACGCATTTACGTTACATTCTTAAATTTAATTAAGGATACCTGCCCTGCAATGTCTCCCCAAAATGTATATATTGAAATCCTAACTCTCAAGATGATAGTATTAGGAGGTAGGGCTTTTCAGGGATGATGAAGTCTTGAGCCTTTATGAATGGGATACATATCCTTAAAAAAAAAAGACCCCGGAAAGCTCCATTACCCTTCCTCTATTGAAGGTTACAGTGAGAAATGGCCTTTAATTGGGAAGCAAGCCTTCACCACACACAAATTCTGTGGTACCTCGACTTTGGATTTCCCAGTCTCCGGAACCATGAGAAATAAATATTTATTATTTGTAAGCCACCAAGTTTATGGTGTATTTTTACAGAAACCTGAATGGAGTAAGCTTTTTTTTTTTTTTTTTTTTTTTTCCCGCTAAGGCCACAGAAAAAGACTAGCCAAATCTATCAAAATTTTCTATCTTGCTTGTTTAGCAATTTTCCATGGAAAAATGGTCCTTTCTATTTTAGCCCTTTCTGTGTAATTGTTGTTTGTTTACCTCTTATTATTTTAATGTTGAGCCATCTTTGAAAAATCTGAAATAAATAATACTTGGTAGTGCTATATAATTATTTATACATTTTCAGAATCATTTGCTAATAATTAGTTGAAAACTTTTCATTTGTGTTCATGTAACAGATCCCTCTATAATTTTTCTTTCTTATAATGTTTTTGCCTGGTTTTGATGTTAGGATAATTCTGGCTTCACAGAGTTAGTTAGAAAGTGTTCCTTCTGCTTCTAATTTTCTGAAAAAAGTGATTACACAATCAGAATTTTTTAATGTTCAGCAGAATTCACCAGTGAAACCATCTGAGCCTGGTGATTTCCAGTTTTTGAAGGTTATTATCACTGACTCAATTTTTTTTATATAGTAATATAATGGGTAATAGGCACATTAGGGTAAATGCAGTATCTATCACCTCAAACATTTATTATTTCTTTGTGTCACAAGCATTCCAATTATACTCTTTTAGTTATTTTTAAATATACAATAAATGATTGATGACTGTAATCACTCAGCGGTGCTATCAAATGCTAGATCTTATTCACTCTAATGATATTTTTGTACCTGTTAACCATCTCCACTTCTCCCCCACCTCCCCAGTATCCTTCTCAGCCTTTGGCAGCCATTATTCATCTTTTTAACACATATAGCCCTTTTCAAATTATTTATCTTTGTATTATTTTTGGTAGTTTGTGTTTTCAAGAAATTGGTACATTTAATCTATATTAACAAATTTGAGGGTATGGAGTTGTTCCTCTATTTCTTTAAAATTCTCTTAATACTCAGTAGAACAGTGGTGATGGCAGCTATTTTATCTCTGATATTACAAATGTGTGTTTTCCCTATGTTGTTTTTTGGTTAGGTTTTGTTATGGGCTGAATTGTGCCCCCAAAATTCATATGTTAAAGTTCTAATTCCTGGTACTCAGCATGTGACTACAATTGGAAAGACAGCTCTGAAGAGGTGACTATGTTAAAATGAGGCCATCAGGATAGACCTTAATTTAATCTAATTGAGGTCCCTATAAGACGGGAAAATTTGG
Source organism: Theropithecus gelada (assembly GCF_003255815.1). Taxonomy (NCBI): domain Eukaryota; kingdom Metazoa; phylum Chordata; class Mammalia; order Primates; family Cercopithecidae; genus Theropithecus; species Theropithecus gelada. The sequence goes on from NC_037670.1 coordinate 103,924,955, forward strand.
ACACGTAAAGATACATCAGGGTTCTGCACACAATAAGGAAAATTTATGTGAGCACACATCAAGAAGGCAGCTATGTGCAAGTCGAGGAGAAAGGCCTCAGGAGGAGCTAAAATTGCCGACTCTTTGATCCTGGACCTCTATCCTCCACAACTATGAGAAAATAAATATCAAATAATTAAAAAACAGTTTAAGCCATCAGACTTTGCTGTTTTGTTATACCAACCCCAGCAAACTAACACAGCCTGACTACAGGTTTAGCAATTTTACTGCCTTATTTCCTTGATTTTTCTCTATTAATTTTCTGTTTTCAATTTCATTGATACGTGCCACAATTTTTATTTATTTTTTTCTGCTTCGTTTGAATTTGATTGACTCTTCTTTTTCTAGTTTCCTAAAGCAGAAAGCTTGGGTTATTGAGGTTTAGATCATTGCTTCCTAGTATATGTATTCAATTCTATAAATTACCCAGTAAGCACTGTTTTTCTGTATTCCACAAATTGTGTTTTTCTTTTAACTTATTTCAAAATATTTTTAATTTCTCTTGAGAATTCTTCCTTGACCCATGTGATATTTAAATGTGTGTTGTTTCATCTCCCAATATTTGGGATTTTTTCAGATATTTTCAAGTTATTAATTTTCAATTTGATTTCATTGTGATCTGAGAACATATTTTGCATAATTTTTATTCTTTAAATGTATTAAAGGGTGTTTTATGGCCCAGAAATATGGTCTGTCTTGGAGAACGTTGCATATAGATTTGAGAAAAATGTGTATTCTGCTGTTTGGGAATGATGTATTACATAAATGTCAAATAGATCTAGTTGATTAATGGCGTCATTCATTTCACTATATCCTTACTGATTTTTTGCCTGTTAAATCTATCAATTATTGACAAAGAGGTGTGAAACTCCAGATTTATCTATTTCTTCTTGCAGTTCTATATTTTCTCATGAATTTTAAACCTGTTTTCACATTCACACCTATTAAGGATTGTCAGGTATTCTTGGAGAATCATCCCTTTGATCTTTATGTAATATCCCCTATATCCCTAATAACTTTCCTTAATTTGAAATCTGCTCTGTCTGAAATATGGTTATTCAAGCTTTCTTTGATTATGTTAGCATGACGTATCTTTAATTTTTAAAATAGACTTTTTTAAGAGTACTTTTAGGTTCACAGCAAAATTAAGCAGAAGTACAGAGATTTCCCATGTAACACTGTCCTGATACACATAACCTTATTATTAATATCCTCTACAAGAGTGGCACACTTGTTACATTTGATGAGCCCACATTGACACAAAATTATCACCAGAGTCTAGTTTACATTAGAATTCACTTTTGGTATTCTGCATTCTGTAAGTATAGACAAATATATAATGACACATACACCATTGTAATATACAGAATAGTTTTACTGCCCTGAAAATCTTCTGTACTTCACCTATTTATTCCTCCTTCCCCACTAAGTTCTAGCAACACCAATCATTGTAATGTCTTTTCCAGAGTGTCATGCCATTGTACTTACACAGTATGAATCTTTTTATTGTTGGATTATTTCACATGATAATATGCATTTAAGGTTTCTCTATGTTTTTTTCATGGCTTGGTATCTCATCTCTTTTTAGTGCGGAATAAAATTCCATTGTGTGGATGTACCTAAGTTATTTTAACTTAAAACATTCATCTATGGGAGCACATCTTATCTTGGTTACTTCTATTTTTTGACAATTATGAATAAAGATGTTATAATTATCTGTGTGCAGACTTTTGTGTGTATATAAGTTTTTTTCCCAGAAATTCATATATTTACTTCATTGTTAGTCAGTGGAGTACATACACACATATAGATGTCTCTGAGTCACTTTAAGTCATATAATTGCAAGGCTAAAAACACATGCTAGATCATCCCTGCGGCTGAGTGCCTCTGGGGAATACTCAAGGCTTCTCTCTGTATCTTCTGGCTGACTCTGTCCAGTTCTCCCTGAGCCCACCTTCCTACTCTCTTTCCCTTCCATTCTTCCACCATGGTGGCAAGGCAGGGAAGATCCGGCTGAGACAGATCACAGGTGCACAGGAACCTGAAAAGGCCAGTGTCCACCACAGCTGCTCTGGCGTCCTTCCTTGATTCACACAGTATGTATTGCACTACTTCAAGGACACCGTTAACTCCTAGAAGGCAAGGCCCAGGGTTTCTACCTCCTTGGGCACGGAGATACAGTGGTCAGGAAGAGCAGCTCCTTGGCAGACTGCTTGGTGTGTGACAACTCTGAGGGTTTAGGGGCTACAAGCAGGAACAGGACAAGCTTACAAACAAATAACTAAGACCCAACACAGTGCACACTGGAGCAGAGATGTGCAAAACACTGTGGGAGCAGAGGAAGGGGCAGGGCAGGGCGGCATCCTGAGAGAGGACACTTACAGGCATTACCTTGTGCCATATTCTGTGTGAGGCGCTTCAACTTCATCTTATTTTATTCTCACAGAGGAAGGTGAGTTTGAAGACAATACCGTTGAAAAGCCACTGAGCTGGGATTCAACTCCAGATCTTTCTGGTTCTAAAACCTATCTATGCTTTTTTCCTTGTACAGGCTAACACCTGAGAGGACACGTGCTCTGGGACTCAAAGAATGGTAAAGAGACCTCCAGAATCAATGAATCACTTTCAGAGAAAAGAGAAAAAAAAAAAAAACTTTAAAAACACAAAGAAAACAAAAAAATACCACATTTTCCTCAAATTTCACATCACAACCAACTAGAAGTGCAAACATAAATGATGCTGGAAACAAGACTCTGGTGAGAAGGACCTTCTGAGCAAGGTCAGCTTCTCCTCCCATGATTTCTTCCTCTTTCTTGCGACAATGCCAGTGGACCTTTCAAAATTGCCACTGTTGCTGGTAAGCTCCAGAAGAGAGGGTTCTCAGCTTCCAATGTCTTTAGCACAGCTCACTCTCTAGGTTCTCAGTTTTTTATATTTTATATAACATATATTATATATATATATATAGTGTGTGTGTGTGTATATATATATTTGTTCATGACCCAGTCAGCATCTTCAATGGCTTTTTAAATCATCTACTGGATTCTCTCAGGGTTGTCTTCATCTGAATGAAGCTGGAAACTCTGCCTGACAGCATGCTTATATAATGCTTCTGGATGCCTTTGGTGGACAGCTGCCAGCAGCAAGTGTCTGTAGAGCTGTAGCAGCCTCCAGACCAGCTCTGTCCCTGGTAGCAGGATCATCTAACAAGTATCATCTGCCCCTGCTTCATGAAACCACCTGGTATGTCTATATCTGAGCCATCCATAAAAATGCTTGATCAGATTAGAGCTAAGTACCCCACAGGACTTGTGCAGGAACAAATTCAAACATTTATAAAAAGCACTTGATTGTACTGTTTTCCAGTACTTCTCAATCTTCTCTACAAAATGTTGCTCTGTGCTTTTCTGAAACACAAGGACATCATACGCAGCTTCCCCCTGCCTCCAAGGGGGACACCAGCCCTGGACACTGCCACGCCAATTAGTGTATTTAAATTTTTAACTCATTTGGGTAAACAGTAATAAGCATGATTTCGGAATTATATATATGAGTATGGTAAGTTTTGAGACAAACTGCCAAACTGTTTTCCAAAGTAGCTGTACCATTTTGCACTCCCAGCAGCAATGAATAAGAATTCCTGTTGCCCTACATCCTTGTGAGCATTCCGTGTTGTCAGGGTTCTGGGTTTTGGCCATTCTAATAGGCATGTAGTGATATTTCAGTGTTTTAATTTTCATTTCCCTGATGACATATGGTGTGGAGCAACTTTTCCTATGCTTACTTTTCATCTCTGTATCTTTTTTGTGAAGTGTGTGTTAAGGTATTTGGCCCATATTTTAACAGGGATATTTTCCTTATTGTTGAGATTTAGGTGATCTTTGTGTATTTTGGGTAATAGTCCTTTACCAGGTATATCTTTTGTAAATGTTTTCTTCTAATCTATGCCTTGTCTTTTCATTCTCTTGACAGTATCTTTTACAGAGCAGAATTTTTAAATTTTAATGAAGTCTAATTCTTTTTGTCATGGATCTTGCCTTTGGTGTTATTTCTAAAAAGTCATCACAACACCAAAATTTTTCTCCACTTATGTAGGAATTTTATTTTGCATTTTATATTTAGGTCTGTTATTAATTTTGAGTTAATATTTTTGAAAGGTGTAAATGTCTTGTGTGCTGACATCTGTTATCTCATATATTCTGATCTATTTTACACTAAATCTTCTTTGTATCTCTCTTTCTGAAATTTGAGTCAAAGTTCCAGGAGGTGTTATATTTATCTTTAATTCCTTCTTCACCATCAGACCCCTGCCTCCACCCTTGCCCAACCCCCACCACAACATGGTCTAATATTTTTCATACCTGAACTGTATTTCAGGTACAGGCTCTGACAAGTGCTTACTTATGCTACATTATTTAATTATAACAATAATTTCTTTTTAGATATTATTATCCCTGGGGCAAATAGAGTACTAAAGTGGCCCCAGTGATCCTCTCCCCCTGGTGCTATTATCCTGAATAATCCATTTTCCTTTAATGTGGGTGGAAACTATGGTTTGCTTCTAGAGATAGAATACGGCAAAAGTGAAAGGATTTTGCAGATGTAATTAAGGTCTCAGATTAATCAAATAGATTATCCTGAGTAGACCTGACCTAAATGAAATCTCTTTAAAAAAAGGACTGGGCTCTCCATGAAGTTGAAGACTCTGCATTTGCTCTTTATGAATTCAAAAGGAACATCAGGAAGCCTTCAGGCAGCAGCCAGAAGAAAGCTGGGCTCTTTTCCATACAGCTGAAAGATAAAGAATCTGTTAGATACCTGAATGAGCTTAGAAGTGAGTGGCTCTCCAGATAAGAATGCAGGCAAGCTAATAGTTTTTACAGCCTGTTACACTCTGAGCATAGAGGAACCACCCAGGCCATGCCTAGGCTCTTGACCCATGGAAATTGTGAGAATAAATATATGTTGTTTTAAGTTGTAATAATATTGGTACAGTCATTCTAATTTATTTGTGTGTGAAAAATATTTGTCTGTGTTAAAATATGTAAGTAATGTCATGCCTACAATCCCAGCACTTTGGGAGACCACGGCAGGTGGATGACTTGAGGTCAGGAGTTTGAGACCAGCCTGGTCAACATGGTAAAACCCTGTCTCTACTAAACATACAGAAATTAGCTGGGCATGGTGGTGGGCACCTGTAATCCCAGCTAATCGGGAGACTGGGGCAGGAGAATCTCTTGAACCTGGGAGGCAGAGGTTGCTGTGAGCTGAGATAACCCCACTGCACTCCAGCCTAAGTGACAGAGTGAGACTTTGTCTCAAAAAATAAATAATAAAATATGTAAGTAATAATTTTAGTGTCATTGGGAAATATTTCAATTCAAGAGAAAAAATATAAATATTGAATCAAAGACATAATGAAAAATTCCTAAATGTGAATTTAATTATTTTGTCTTAAAAATAACAATAATACCTATTTCTTAGTTTTTTTCTATTGAAAAATCCTAAACACAATGACCAACCTAGTAACAATGAGCATCGGTGTAATAATACTGGCATTTAAATACCATACTCCATTAAAAGTAGCCAGAGTTCCTTGGATAGATGGCTGATTCCAGGCATGAAATATATAAGGTAAGCCTGTTCATTTTTTCATAGCAGAAACCAAAGAAGCTTCCAAAACTACTAGGATTGAGTCAAAAGGACTCAGGAGCCAACTTGAAGAAATCCCTTATGATCAAAAAAGAAAAAAAATTAAATATTCATTGAAAGAATCACTGCAGTGAGTTGAAACATGTTAAATATATTACAATTTTAATGATCATATAGACAAAACCAAACAAAAACCTACTAATGGTCACATTTCAAAGATATTACAAAGCCAGCGAAGTATTCTGAAAACACAAAAAATAGGAAGTAATCACTCTATTATTTCCTGTATGAATGTATGTCACAGTAACAAAATGATTGGTGAAGTCAAGTTTCTCTCTACACATATAGTCTATCTTATAATTAAAAACAAAATACATAGCTTCACCATTTCATTAATTGATGATGAGAAATTGAAAATTACATTACTAAAAGGAGAGATAACTAGAAATTTTGGTGCTCTTTATTAACCAGCATCCAACTATACCTGAAGTATTTTTGTTTAAAAAAGAAACCAAACCTGAATCAGATAGAGCTTCTAGATCTAAATACACAAAATACAAACGGCCAAGTTGTTTTCAACAAATACATTGCAAGAGGACAGGAAAAACTGCAGGAATGAATACATTAAGATAATCTTAGAAGACATGTTTATTAAATTTTATGTTTGAACTTTGAATACCAACTTGAAATAATCAAATATTTTTGAAAAGTTAAGCAAACAAAAAGATACTTATGAGAGAACTCTGGACTAGATAGTTGATGATATAAAGAATTTAGTCAAGTTTCTATAAGCTGTAATTATATAATAATGATAGTTTCAAAAAAGTTCTTAGAGATAAATTCTGAAATTTTTACAGCTGACATTAAAATTAAGCCTTGCATTTTCAAAGTAATCTCATAGAGTAAGGAGGAGGGTAGAATATGAAGGTGCATTGATGAAACATAAGTTGATATTAGATATACAATGGGCTTCCCTTGCTTTTGACTTTCATATATATTTGACATTTGCCATAATAAAATTGTAAATTAAAATTTGCTTCAAATTTTATAAGTGGAAGACATGTCACAGAAACCACAGACTGAGATCAAAATATTTACAAAAGTCATACCTAATGAAGGACTATCAACAAAAATATACAAAGAACTCTTAAAGCTTAACAGTAAGAAACAATCCAACTTAAAAATAGGTGAAAGATCTAAACAGACACCTCAGCAAAGATCTACAGATGACAAGCCATAAAATGATGCTTACCATCATATGTTATTAGGGAACTGCACATTTAAATAACAATGAGATACCACCACATACCAATTAAAGTGGCCAAAACCCAGAGCACTCGATACCAAATGCTTATAAAGATGTAGACAGAGCAATAGAAATTCTCATTTATTGCTGGTGGGGATGCAAAATGGCACAACCACTTTGGAAAACAGTTTGGCAGTTTCTTATAAAACTAAACATACTCTTACCATACAATCCAGAAATCATATTCTTTGGTTCCCAAATGAATTGAAAACTTAAATACACACAAAATCCTGCACACAGATGTTTATAGCATCTTTATTCATAATTGTCAAAACTTAGAAGCAACCAAGATTGCTTCAGAAGATAAATGGATAAAATAACTTCGGTACATCCAGACAATGGAAATTTTTCAGCACTAAAAAGAAATGAGATGCCAGGCTGCGAAAAGGAATGGAGAAAACCTTAAATGCATATTATGTGAAAGTGTCCAATCCGCAAAAAAGTTACACATTGTATAAGTCCAAGATATAAAAAGATGAGTGATTGCCAGGGACTTATAGGAAATGAGGCATTAATAGGTGGAACACAAACTTTTAGGGCAGTGAAACTTTTCTGTATGCACTATAATGGTGGATACTTGTCATTATATACTTGTCTAAATCCATAGAATGCACACCACCAAAAGTGAGCCCTAATATAAACTATTGACTTTATATGATAAGGATATGTCAATGTGGGTTCATATCAATTTCAACAAGTGTACCACTCAGCCAGGAGATGTTGGTAATGGGGTAGGTTATGCATATGTGTAGAGGGAATATATGGAAACTCTCTGTGCTTATCACTCAATTTAGCTGTGAATCTAAAACTTCTCTAAATATAAAGTACATTTAAAAATTGCTTCAAACTTTTTGTACTTTTAAACTTCATATTGCAACATCAGTGTTAGTTTTGATCTGCATAATCAGAAAGAAAAGTAAAACAACTCATGGCTTGGTAGTTGTCAAAGAATCCTAGCTTAAGTACAGTGGTGTTTCTTGGGAGCTGTTTGAACTAAATGCACCAACAAGGGAAAAATCAATAAAGCTGTTTAAATGGTTTCCCAGGGACCTTCGTGATGGAATACTACTTGTCTTATAAGACCAATAGCTGTAAATGTTCTCACTTTTGTTTATTTGTCTAGGAACAATGACTAGACCTACTTAAACACAGACAAAATTGGGATCTGAAAAAACTGCAAAGCAAAACTGGGTGTTTTCCCCTCTCACTGTCATAACTGGCTGAAAAATAGCTTTAATTTCTCTTTGACTTATACATAATAAATCATTAAAACTCCTGGAGGCAGTATCTTTGGAATGAAGTTGTTTCCTTTTTTAAAAAAGCTAATACAGAAGACCTGTAGATACCAACATTCTTAGAAAGCCAAGTGAGGCAATATTCTGTTTGACATGGGATGTTATATTAGATAAGACTATACTGAATTGTGAGTAATAATTTTGGTTAATAGTCTAAAAATTCATGAAAAATCTAATGATATGAGAGTGAATTTTTTCTTCATAATGACAACTAGCGCTGTAATTCACATGTTCTTAAATACTGCCTTACATAAGATTTGGTAAAAATTTAAATTATGGATAATTTATTTTAACCCCTGGTTCTACAAAATTAAAAAAAATTAAACATGTCCACAAAATTTCTGCTCAAGGAACATTGCTTTACTCACTTGTAAGTGAGACTCAGACATGTTCTCTGATTCACAGAGCTATTTCAAGTTATTTTAAATGGGTAGATAGAAAAAATTACATCAATCAATTAATATATCTATATGAATATATAATTTCCAAACTAATCAGTGATAATATCAATATATTACCATATCTGTAACCTTTTATACTCTTCACAGTCCTAAATTTTACCTGTTTGCTATCATTTGAAAGAGTAGGAAAATACCTACTACTTAGAGGCAAGATGAGTTCAGTATATCATCCTCAGTACACAATTTACTCTTTCATTTGACAAGTATACATGAAAAAGCAACTGTATTGAACAGTGTGGTTAGCTCTGATGTAGATACAAAAGAAATAGAATAAGAGCGTATAGATCTGTGAGGAAACAGGGAAATCAGTTTGGCAGAGTACTCATTCTATGCCAGTACATGTTATGCAATTTAAGTGTGCTATTTTATTTAATTTTACAGAATTTAAATTTAAAAAATAGGCATTATTAAAGGAGAAAAGACATTTTTAGTTACTCAAATCAAAATAAATACCTATACAAACAAAACAAAAATCTTATTCTAAGTGAAATGGAAAAAAAAAAAAACCAACAAAAACAGAATTATTGGCAGTGTATACCACAGGTGGGAAAACTAAATTAGGGAAATAGGTGGGAATTTAAAGAAGCTAAGCTCCAAGAATTTCTATTGCGGTCACATCACAGAATCAGTCCACATGAGACATCACAGCTACCGGACACTGGATGTCACCATGATGCCATTGCCATTTTACACTGGAAGTCACCACAAATACCAAAAGTATTTGTGCCTCTCTACCTTAGACTCTTCTGATACATTCTCAAGCAAAGAGTAACTTGACTAATTTTATGATACATGTCCTGAGCCCTCATATGAGAGTCCAGAAAGCGTAAGCACTTGTCTTCTGGCTCCGTTTTTCCTCTGCTTTGCTTTAGGAAAAAAAAAAAAAGAAAAAGAAAAAGAAAAGAAAAGTAAAATTCAAGGGTTACATACTTATTTTAAATTATATTAGAGTTACGTTTGTTCAGACTCTGCTGTCGATCAACATATGGAAAGGTACAAAATACCTTCACCCCTAAAAATACTAGATAAAATTAAAACCATAGATTTTGTGATACTATCAAAGAGTAGAGGATACAAGGTGAATTCCATTGAAAAACTAGTACTTTAAAAGTGAGCTGAGAGCTATGGCAACTTCCCAACTTGGGTCATCATATAGTCAGAGTACAGATGGATGAAGGGGCAGACCTTCCATTGGAAGAGAGAGAGAATTTTCAGAGACAGAAAAAGTCAGCTAACCTTTATGCAAGAGTATGAGCTGATAAAATGTACGAGAAGGAGAAAGAGCTCCAAATACAATAAATTTCTCAGCCCAACACTTCTTATTCTATCCTTATGCTACTGTTGTTGGGGGGGAGATGGTTTGAGGAAAGAACTAGAAAACTGAGAAAATTACATATCCCTGCATAGTGTTGCAGTACTTGGGTTCTGGAGCCCTGCCAGAATGGAATTCAAAAGTAAACCAAAATAATCTGAAACAATGTGTCCAATCTATTCCCAGCTCAAAGAAAGTCAAATGGCAGAAGTATGGGAACTGCAGGTTGGACAAATCACAGAAAAATTCAATCTAATTTAAATTTTGGCCCAATTTTAACTCAACTTCATGTAAGGGCAAATCTGAACTATAAGCAACTCGTCTTTATAACTCCCTGGAAAATAAGCAAAACAAAATGAAAATTCACTTAGATCTCCGTCGTTCTTTTTAAGAACAATATCCCCAATATAAGAAAATATGTATGACCTAAGAAAATGTGTATGACAGATGACTGTGACTCATAAACAAGATGAAAAACAGTCAAGAAAGAAGATACCTTCAGATGATTCCATTTTTGGAATTAGCATCTAAGAACTTAAAAAATGTATACATAAGTTAAATATTTTATGGGGAAAGACAGATATAAGTAGTAAAGAGATGTGCAAGGTGTGAAATGGAGACTATATATAAAAAATCAAATAAAAATTGTAAAACTGAAAAATAAAATACCTGCATTCAAAAATTCATTTCATTTGCTTAACAAAATGGGAAACAACGAAAAAGGATAAGTAAACTCATAAACATGTCAATAGAAATTAGAACAATTAAAGCGTAGTAAAGGAAATGAAATTATAATTTAAATTATAAATAACAAAGCATTTTAGGAATTGTAGCATTTAGAAAATTACATGAAACATTGGCACAAAGAATGGGGAAAGCTAAGTACAAGTAGAATGTTGCATTATATGTTAAGTGGTATAATATTTCAAAGTAGATTTTGTAATCAATAATTCAAAGAGGTAGTCATCCTAAAGAAACAAGCTGTATGTTGAGTTAAGTTGAAATGTCAAGATTAAAATTAAGCTAAAGAGGGCATTTCAGGTTCTTACTAAGCTGTGTTTTCATCTCTGTATATATTTGATAAATGCTCTCAAGCATGTCATTCCCAAGGATACCCTCTCTCACCACTTCTGTTCAACATAATATTAGAAGTTCTGGCTAGAGCAATCAGGGCAAGAGAAAGAAAGGGCATTCAGATAGGAAAAGAGGAAGTCCAACTAACCCTGTTTGCAGATGACATAATCCTATATCTAGAAAACATCATCATCTCAGCCCAATAGCTTCTTAAACTGATAAGCAACTTCAGCAAAGTCTCAGGATACAAAATCAATGTGCAAAAATTGCTAGCATTCCTATATACCAACAACAGTCAAGCTAAGCGTCAATTCATGAATGAACTTCCATTTATAATTGTCACAGAAAGAATAAAATACCTAGGAATACAGCTATCAAGGGAGGGGAAAGATTAATAAAAGGAGAACTACAAATCACTGCTCAATGGAATCAGAAATGACACAAACAAATGGAAAAACATTCCATGCTTATGGATAGGAAAAGTCAATATCGTTAAAATAGCCATATTGACCAAAGTAATTTACAGATTTGATGCTATTCCTATCAAACTACCATTGATATTCTTTACGGAACTAAAAAAAAATTATTTTAAAATTCATATGGAACCATAAAAGAGTCTGAATAGCCAAGGAAATTCTAGGCAAAAGAACAAAGCTAGAGGTATCATACTACCTGATGTCAAACTATACTACAGGATTACAGTAAGCAAAACACCATGGCACTGGTACAAGAACACACACTTAGACCAATGGAACACAATAGAGAACCCAGAAATAAAACTGCACACCTATAACTATCTGATCTTGGACAAACTTGACAAAAACAAACAATGAGGAAAGGATTCCCTATTCAATAAACGGTGCTGGGATAACTGGCTAGCTATATGCAGAAAATTGAAACTGGACCCTTTCCTTATACCATATACAAAAATTAACTCAAGATAGATTAAAGATTTGAATGTAAAACCCAAAACTATAAGAACCCTGAAAGACAACTTAGGCAATACCATTCAGGACATAGGCATGGGCAAAGTTTTCAAGACGAAGATACAAAAAGCAACTGCAACAAAAGCCAAAATTAACAAATGAGATCTAATTAAAGAGCTTCTGAACAGCAAAAGACACTATCAACAGGGTAAACAGACAACTTACAGAATGGGAGAAAATTTTTGCAATCTATGCATCAGACAAAGGTCTAATATCCAGCATGTAGAAAGAGCTTAAAGAAATTTACAAGAACAACAACAACAAAAAAACCCTTTAAAAAGTGGGAAAATGACGTGAGCAGACATTTCTCAATAGAAGACATACATGCGGTCAATAATCATAAAAAAACTCAACATCAGTGATCATTAGAGAAATGCAAATCAAAACCACAGTGAGATAACATCCCACACCAGTCAGAATGGCTATTACTAAAAACTCAGGAAACAACGGATGCTGGAGAGGATGTGGAGAGATAGGAATGCTTTTACACTGCTGGTGGTAGTGTAAATTAGTTCAACCATTGTGGACAACAGTGCGGCAATTCCTCAAAGACCTACATATAGAAATGCCATTTGACCCAGCAATCCCATTACTGGATATGTATCCAAAGAAATATAAATCATTCTATTATAAAGACACATGCATTCATATGTTCATTGCAGCTATTCACAATAGTAAATGCATGGAATCAACCTAAATGACCATCAGTCATAGACTGGATAAAGAAAATGTGGTACATATACACCATGGAATAATATGCAGCCATATAAAAGAGTGGGATCATGTCCTTTGCAGTGACATGAATGGAGCTGAAAGCCATTATCCTTAGAAAACTAACGCAGGAACAGAAAATCAAATGTGGCACATTCTCACTTCTAAGTGGGAGCTAAGTGATGGGAACACATGGACACATAGAGGGGAACGACACACACTGGAGCCTACCAGAGGGTGGAGGGTGGAGGGTGAAGGGAGGAAGGAGGGAAAAATTCAGGGAAAACAACTAAGGGGTACTAGATTTAATACATGAGTGATAAAATAATCTGTACAACAAACTCTCATGACACACTTTACCTATGTAACTAATCTGCACATCTTGAACATGTACCCTGAACTTAAAGTTTTTTTTAAAAGAATTTAAAGAATATCTCAAAAAAAAAAGTTATCTTAACTCTAGACACATCTAGTGGTTGCATTGACTATTCTCTATGCACATATTTATCAGGGTACACAAAACCACAGAAATTATTGCTATCATAGTATTTAACAAGGTTCAATATTTCACAATGTAATATTTGACAAGTTTCAAATATTTCCCATAGTACACAGTTACGAGATTGGGAGAAATTTAAAAGAATTAAACAAATAGTAGATAGCCATACCCATACAAATGCACAATTTATTGACATAGATAAAACATTATCTAGTGCCATAAACACTGGAGACATAATTAAAACATTTTTCAAGGAAGTGTGTGACTACTATTAAAATTATTAGAATGGGGCCAGGCCCACTGGCTCACATCTATAATATCAGCAATTTGAGAGGCCGAGGTGAAAGAATTGCTTGAGGATAGGAATTTGAGATCAGTCCAGGCCACACAGTGAGACTTTGTCACCACTAAATAATAATAATAATAATAATAATAGCTATAACAATAATAATAAAATTTAGCTGGGCATGGTGGTATCCACCTGTTGTCCTAGTTATTGGAGAAGCTGAGGCAGGAGGAAGGATCACCTGCGCCCAGGATTTTGAGGCTGCAATGAGCTGTGATCATGCCACTGCACTCCAGCCTGTTTGCCCAAACAAGGCCCTGTTTCAGAGAGAAAGAGAGAGAGAGAGCGTGAGAGTGAGAGCTATTAGAATTGTATTTCTGTTACACAGGTGGGAAAGAAAATAATTTCTTTAAAAAAAAAAAAAAATCCTGGCAACTGGGTGCTGTGGCCCAACCCTGTAATCCCAGCACTGGGAGGCTGAGGTGGGAGAATTACTTGAGGCCAGGAGTTTGAGCATGCAATGAGCTGTGATTGCACCACTGCACTCCAACCTAGGCAACAGAGTGAGATCCTGTCTCCAAAAACAAGCAAACAAATCCTGGAGATATTTGGGTATATGTCTAGAAAGCGTAGCTGTGTGCTTCTTTTTGAAAAATAGAATATTTCATGCAACAATGGGAACTAGGCATTCCAGATCTAGGGAAAACCAACAGCAATGATGATGACAAAGATAACTAAGATCATAAAGATGATGATGATAGCTACTTATTTAGTAAAAAGCTACTTATTTAACACCTCTTATATGTAGTACTTAATTTTTTGATTAAGCAGCCCAGAAGTTACTTAATGTTGCTTTAATTGTTTTGCTGGAACTAGAAGTCACGTATGTAAATTGTCCAGGTTCAAACAGCTGCTAAAGAAATCCCTTTATAATGTAAATCACTTTAAATGGTTTTAGACAACCTGTTCTTTAACCTTAGCTTCTAATTTTCAAACCCATACTCTTTGCTGGAAGAATTGGTGCCAGATTCAACAATGAAGGCTGATGAGAGGGTGTTTTGGAGAAGTGGTCAAGGAAATATCAAATACTTCTCGAGCCTGGACATAGGCAAGAGACAGTAGGGTTATGTCCCCAGTTAAGAGTCAACTTTGATTAAGTAGCAAGAATAAATTTTAAGATAGATTTAAATATCTTTCAGAATTTTTGCTTTTGTGCCCCATGATTATTCTGTGTAATCATTTAACTATGTGCTGGAAATATAGACATGAGAAATACTGCTAAAATTCCTGTCTGGATGAAAATAATAATCTTGCTATAGTATATATCTTACTATTTATTTTAATTTAGAATATATTAAATAATTTTGCCCTATTGCTTGAGTAATTATTATAACTTAAATAATGGATTCATAATCCAAAAATCAAACCCTGTTACAACAAATAACTAGAATTGTTTTTGTATTTTTCTACAATAGCATATGTTCTACAGATTAAAGTCACTTCTGAATCATCAATATTAACTTATATCATTACCACGTTTGTGTAAATATGTTGACTATATAGTCTTTTGCATAAAATTTAGTTATATATTTTCAACTATTTTCAACAGTCCATTTCAAGTAAAAATTAATTTATTATCAACATGCCCATATACAAAATTATAACCTACTCAAGCAAAACTGTTTTGAAATATACATTGTGTGTATCTATTAAATGTTATTGAATGTATATACACACACACACACACACACACACACACACACACATATATAACTGTTGTTGATGGATAAACTCTACATATATACTGAAATGTTGAAAATCCAAGCAATTTTGAAAGTGGTTCTGAGTTTTTTTTCTTAATGGCCTACTTACCAGCTTATAGAAAGCATCGTTAAGATATACTACTTCTTGGAAGTTTAAAAATGGGATAAATTTAAGATTGTGACTTTAAATAAGGATCTGGCACTGGAAAATGTTACCAGATTATTTTGTTTATTGCTAATCAAACACAGAAAACTTAGTGGTATCTAAAATCTATAACAGGTTTGCTTATCTCTCTTATAACAAATCATAATTATTATACTATTCTATATGTTTAAAGTCAGCCCACTTTGCCTACCTAAGCTTATGATGGAGAGTATGAATTTAAAACTGGTACTTGAGTTAGGTTATCAGGAATTATATAGCCAACACAAATGCTTTGTCGCCAAATACCTGTGTGAAAGATACATATCTAGAGCTCCTCTGCTGCATGTTACAGCACTGACATTTCTAATGATATAAGCAGTAGCCTAGAGCCTAAAACTTTTACTGCTATCTAGAAGGCAAACTATATGATGGATATAATGTAATTAACAAAAATTCTCTTGAGTTTCAGTTGAAAATGTAAAACATTTTTCTGTTTCCCTGGAGTCATTTAATTTTTGTTCTGAAATCTTATCTCTATAAAATATTGAGAGCCAAACAAACAATTCAGAAAGCAAAGAAAGCAATTTTAATTAAAACAAGTGCATATCTTTTGTTTGATTTTCCTTTTAAAAAATTCCAAGACTGACAATAAACTTTAATATCCAGATTGTCTTATATGTGACATTTGCTTCCATAAACCATGCAGTTATCAAGAGCTAATCCTGTAGAGAAACTAATCAAGGAAGGTGTTACACAAATGCAAAACACATGATTAAAGAGGGGTAAGGCAAATCTCATGCAAAGAACTGAATATTATAATGAAATTGCCACTGAATGGAGATGTGAAGACTTCAAGCTCAATTTAATTAGACCACTGAGTGGAATCCCCTAAGAACAACAAGAATTGAACGGCTAATAATCAGTTTGTTCTTTACTGATTACCAGTTAATCATGTCCCAAACACAACCCTGGTCCCCCTTCTAATTATGAATATATTTTCAGGCCTCTTCTTTAATTTCTATACTTTTTATGGGCATACAAGTCTTAATCAGCTAACTGTAAGAGAACCTACAACCAGGGAGTGTCTTGAAAGGCCTTCCTACTGTTTAAGAAGTAAATATTTGCATCCTTTAGCCATAGTGGTAAACATTAGCTGATCTTGTGAGAGGAAGAAAAAGGAGCATGGGAGGCTTGTGCACATCAGCATAGGGTAGATCCTTTCTAAATAAATATTATTTTTCTTTATAAAGTGCCTGTTTCTTATGGAAATTTTGACATCATGCACATACATGTGTGTGCACATACACACACACACAGAAAAGAGTGAAAAAATTGTTCATGATTCTACCATGAAAATAAACCACTGATAAGTTTTTTTCCATATATATTTGAGAAGGACATACATGCTTCTCATGTATGTGTTTATACTTTTATAAATAATGTATTTTAATATCAAAATTTAACAATATATCTATTCTGAAAATATGTATTTAAAATATTTAATACCTGCATACTTTACTATAAATTGTATATAACATAATTTATTTCAATAGTCATAAATAATATTAGAAAGAGGTACAAACTAAATGATTACTAATAACTATTTGATAGACACCTTAGGATTTAAAAAATATTTTGTATTTATGGTTATTTCCTACAGAGATTTTCAAAAGGAATAAACTTATTGATTGCTTAAATGTTCTTCCAAACACCAATGTTCAAAGAAGCACTTCAGCTTTCTGGGCTCATGTCTTTGATTATAACAATTTCGTTCTTTAGAACTCTGTACTTATTTTCTCCATTTCTTTTTCTGTTTAAACTTCTGGATTTTTTTCTTAATAGCTCAGTTCTCTAAATTCTGAACTCTATATGTTCTACTCCTTGCAAGTATCCTAACTTCAGTATTCTCCTCATCTTCATTCTGGAAATAGCTTATTTTTCTTTTTTTCCGAGGTGGAGTCTCACTCTCTCTCCCAGGCTGGACTGCAGTGGTGCGATCTCCACTAACTGCAGCCTCCGCCTCACGATTTCAAGCAATTCTCCTGCCTCAGCCTCCTGAGTAGCTGGGATTACAGGCGCCTGCCACCATGGCCAGTTAATTTATATATTTTTCGTAGAGACGGGCTTTCACCATGTTGGCCAGGCTGGCCCCAAACTCCTGCACTTGTGATCTACCCACTTAGGCCTCCCAAAGTGCTGGGATAACAGGCTTGAGCCACCACGCCAGGCCGCGGAAATAACTTCTATGTGAGCACACTCCTTCGCTAGTTCAGGCTTTGGCAATCAATGCAACCACTTAATACTAAAAGAAAAAATGATTGCCAATATCTTTATTGATAGTAATAGCTATGTTTTTAAATTTTTAATGCTTTAATTGTAAATTGAAAATTATAGTTTTTTAACTGAGTGCTCATTATGTACCAGGAAGTTTACAGGCACTTCCTATGATGTGGCTTTTTTTATCATCATTTTATCATATGAAGAAACTGAGGCTAAGTTAAATAACTTGCCTACTTAATCCAACTACCAAATAGCAAAGGTACGTTTCAGACATAAACTTGTGAGTCCAAAGCTTATGCTAACTTTATTACGTGATATATCCTCTCAGACAGGATGGTTAACAGTCTACTGGTATAAGTTATGGGGTAATGAAAGGGTAGATGGAGTGGTGGATTGGCTAGGAGGCAGAGGTAATATAGGTAAAAAAAAAAAAAAAAATTGTTTGAGATAGCAGACTCTGTGCAGACTTGAGTTAAATCAACTTTAAGTTCTGTTCTGCTATTTTACTAGCTCTGTAATAGTAAAATAATTATTTAATCTTTCCGAGACTCATTTTTTGAATCTATTAAATGGGGGTTATGATGAATAGCTTATAGAATTGCTATGAGATGTGCAAAGACAAATGTAGGTTCAAAATAAAGGGATAGAGGGCAAATGGAAAGCAAAAATATAATAATAATAAAAAAGCAGGCGTTGAAATCCTAGTCTCTAATAAAACAGGCTTTAAACCAACAAAGATGAGAAAAGATGAAGGGCATTACAAAATGGTAAAGGGATCAATGCAACAGAAAGAGCTAAATATCCTAAATATATATGCACTCAGCAGAGGAGCACCCAGATTCATAAAGCAAGTTCTTAGAAACCTACAAAGAGACTTAGAATCCCACACAATAATAGTGGGAGACTTTAACACCCCACTGTCAACAGACAGATCAATGAGACAGAAAATTAACAAGGATATTCAGGACTTGAACTCAGCACTAGACCAAGAGGATTTAATAGACATCTACAGAACTCTCCACCCCAAATCAACAGAATATACACATTCTTCTCAGCACCACATCACACTTACTCTAAAATTGACCACATAATTGGAAGTAAAACACTCCTCAGCAAATGCAAAAGAATGGAAATCATAACAGTCTCTCAGACCACAGTGAAATCAAATTAGAATTAAGGATTAAGAAACTCACTCAAAAACACAAAACTACATGGAAACTGAACAAACTGCTCCTGAATGACTACTGGGTAAATAACTGAATTAAGGCAGAAGTAAATATGTTCTTTGAAACTAATGAGAAAAAAGACACAACGTGCCAGAACCTCTGGGAAGCAGCTAAAGCAGTGTTTAGAGGGAAATTTATAGCACTCACTGCCCACAGGAGAAAGCAAAAAAGATTTGAACTGGCACTGTAACATCATAATTAAAAGAACTAGAGAAGGAAGAAAATCAAATTCAAAAGCTAGCAGAAGGCAAGAAATAACTATAAACAGAGCAGAACTGAAGGAGGCAGAGACACACACACACAAAAACCCTTCAAATAAGGAATTCAGGAGCTGGGTTTTTTTTTTTTTTTTTTTTTTTAAGATTGATGAAGTGGATAGACCATTAGCCAGATTAATAAAGAAGAAAAGAGAGAAGAATCAAATAGATACAATAAAAAATGATAAAGGGGATATCATCAGTGATCCCACATAAGTACAAACTACCATCAGCGATTACTATAAACACCTCTATGCAAATAAACTAGAAAATATAGAATAAATGGATAAATTCCTGGACACATAAACCCTCCCAAGAGTAAAACAGGAAGAAGTCGAATCCCTGAATAGACCAATAACAAGTTCTGAAATTGAGGTAGCGATTAACAGCCTACCAACCAAAAAAAAAAAAAAAAAAAAGCCAAGGAACAGATGGATTAGAAGCTGAATTCTACCAGAGGTACAAAGAGAAACAGGTATTGTTCCTTCTGAAACTATTCCAACCAGTAGAAAAAGAGGGAATCTTCCCTAACTCATTTTATGAGGCCAGCATCACCCTGACGCCAAAACCTGGCAGAGACACAACAAAATAAAGAAAATTTCAGGCCAATATCCCTGATGAACATTGATGCGAAAATCCTCAATAAAATACTGGCAAACCGAATCCAGCAGCACATCAAAAAGCTTATCCACCACGATCAAGTCGCCTTCATCCCAGGGATGCAAGTCTGTTTCAACATACACAAATCAACAAACATAATCCATCACATAAACAGAACCAATGACAAAACCACATGATTATCTCAATAGATGCAGAAAAGGCCTTTGACAAAATTCAATAGCCCTTCATGCTAAAAACTCTCAATAAACTAGGTATTGATGGAACATATCTCAAAATAATAAGAGCTATTTATGACAAACTCATCTCCAATATCATATTGAATGGGCAAAAACTGGAAGCATGCCCTTTGAAAACTGGCACAAGACAAGGATGCCCTCCTTCACCACTCCTATTCAACATAGTGTTGGAAATTCTGGCCAGGGCAATTAGGCAAGAGAAATACGAAGAGAGGAAATCATATTGTCTTTATTTGCAGATGACATGATTGTATATTTAGAAAATCCCATCGTCTCAGCCCAAAATCTCAAGCTGATAAGCAACTTCAGCAAAGTCTCAGGATACAAAATCAATGTGCAAAAATCACAAGCATTCCTATACACCAATAAAATCAAAACCACAATGAGATACCATCTCACGTCAATTAGAATGGTGATTATTAAAAAGTCAGGAAACAAGTGCTGAGGAGGATGTGGACAAATAGGACCATTTTTACACTGTCGGTGGGAGTGTAAATTAGCTCAACCATTGTGAAAGACAGTGTGGCAATTCCTCAAGGATCTAGAACCAGAAATACCATTTGACCCAGCAATCCCATTACTGGGTATATACTCAAAGGACCATAAATCATTCTACCATAAAGACACATTCATACATATGTTTGTGGCAGCACTCTTCACAATAGCAAAGACTTGGAACCAACCCAAATTCTTATCAATGACAGACTGTATATAAAGAAAATGTGACACATATACACCATGGAATACTATGCAGCCATTAAAAGAAATGAGATCATGACCTTTGTAGGGACATGGATGAAGCTGGAAGCAATTATCCTCAGCAAACTAACACAGAAACAGAAAACCAAACACCACATGCTCTCACCTATAAGTGGGAGCTGAATAATGAGAACACATGGACACAGGGAGGGGAGCAACACATACTGGGGCCTATCAGAGGGGATGGAGAGCATTAGGAAAAACAGCTAATGCATGCTGGACTTACTCCCTAGGTGATGGGTTGATGGGTGCAGCAAACTACCATGGCACACGTTTACCTATGTAACAAACCTGCACATCCTAGACATGTACCCCAGAACTAAAAATAAAAATTAAAAAAAGAAACAAGTGTTTCTGTGTGCTGATTTTCTATCTTGCAACTTAATGTGTTTGTTAGTTCTAACAGTTTTTTTTTTAGTAGAATCCTTACCATTTTTTTAATATAAGATCATCTCTTTAAAATGCAATCATCAAGGAAAATAGCACTCCTATTCTCCAGTTCCTGTGGGAGGATAGGTGCCTAATTATGTGGGGCATCTTACTCCAAGTTATAAATCTACTCCCATTTTTAAAATTTGAGAAGTTTATTTTTCAAGCCAATTTGCCAACACAGACTGTCAACCTAATTACCAAATGAATTTAGGAAGAATCACATGCTGTGCAGCCTTCTTACTTGAGGACTAGTTACTGTTTATCTTGAAAACATGTATTTTATGGGTTGTATCTGCTTGTCTATATAAGAAGGTGAGATTTCTTTGTCCTTTCATTATCTTCAGTGGATTGATTGTGATTTATGTCACATTCTGGTTTAATGCTAATAATAATGCTTAATTCTTGTTCTATCTTTGTGAAGAGGTATCCTGGCTTGGGGGATGACTTTGTTTTTAATTGTATTTCCCCAGCTATATTACATGACCTTTAATGGAATAAGGCCACATAATAATGCCTGCTCCTATTTCTCAAGGGGAGAGCTGGCTACCTGATTATAACATATACTATAAAACATGGTGTACTAAACTTTTGATATTATTGACTTGGACAAGCCTAAGGCTGGTGTCCTATTCACCATGTTACTCCTTTCCTTTCTATCCAGACGAAAATTTCCATAACTGGTAAATGTTAATTTCAAAATAAAATAAGAGTATTTCATCTGAAAGCTCTCATCAGTGGAAATATTTCTAAAACCTGAGGAGGGTGTAAAGGCCTTCAAAACATGTCACAGTCTTGTTTATGCAGAGTTTCAAATTCTGGTCACAAGGTTGTCTTCTCACAGCCATGGAAAATAGCACTAAGTAATCACAGTTATCTTTCTTATGTGGCTTCAGATCCACTCTTAATACAGGATCACAGTATCCACCACCAATAAATTAGCATTGACTCCTCAGATAATACTTAGGTCATATTTCAGATCTTACATGAAAGATTATTTTAGGACAAAATTAACCTTTCAGATGGGTGTCAAATCTTTTCGGACTGCTATAAGTTCTGAAGGCTGGGAAGCCCAAGATCAAAATACTAGCACATTTGGTGTCTAGTGAGGGCCAGCTTTCCAGTTCACAGAATGTATCTTCTATTCTGCATCCTCGCATGGTGGAAGGGGAGCTCTGGTCTCTTCAACCCCAAAGCACTAATCTCATTAATAAAGGTTACACCCTCATGATATAATCACATATCCAAAGTCCTACCTCCTAATACTATCAAATTGGGGATCGATTTCAACAAATGCATTTTCAGGGTACGTAAATATTCAGGCCATAGAAGTAAGGTATGTTAAAATTTGTCCTGTGAATTAAGCAGACATATTGACATCCTAGAAGAAATATAAGCAAATTCATTCTGTAAAGAGCCAGAGAGCAAATGTTTTTGGCTTCATGTGACACACAGTCTGTTATATCTACTTAACCCTACTGTTGTGTTGCAAAAACAGCCAGAGACACCAAGTAAATGAATGGGAGTGGTTATGTTTAAATAAAATTTTATTTATAAAACAATTGGGAGGCCAGATTTGGCCTAGAAGTTGTAGTTTGCTTACTCTTGTCCTAGACAATATAACAATAGAAATTTGAGAATTACAATAGCTACCTACAATAATGTGGCAATATCTTTTGGAACTTAAGCTAATTTAATAGAGACTCTTCATAAACAATGGAATTATCTAATAAATTGAAATTTCTCTCACTATAAGTTTTAAAATAAAGCATTGGTTTATTATACATTCATCTTTTTGGGAAATAAAGTTCCTCTACGGAACATACAATTTGTTAAAATAATAAATGAAATTGGAGTGACACTGCAAGCCTTTCCAGAGATTGTATCTCCCCAAAGAAATTGTGAGCTTTCAGGCATTTATTGAAAGCACATAATTACCTCCTGTGTGCCTCCATCATTTGGAGGGCTCCTTTCACTTTAAAGGCTACCTAAGTGTTGGGTTAATTATAGGGGAAATACTAGTACAATTCCACTTGTGACTTTTACTATGTCTTGTTCATTCTACTAACAGCAGCAGGGTGCAAATCTAATAACTTCCCCCATTTGCCTCTCTCTGAAGAGAACAGTACAGCCTGAATTTTATCAACAGGACTGATTAGATAGCAAACAGGCTGTTTTTGCCTTTGTAAAAGTAATAGTCAAGATATATTCTTTCCTGATTTTGCATTTTTTTTCTTATAGTGAAAAAGACAAATACAACTTCTTCTTTATTCTACTACTACTTCTTCATGCATCAATACTTTCACAGTTTAATTCTAGTGGAAGGGATAATGAATTTCCCATTCCTTGGATGGACATTTGTCAGAATGACAATATATCCTCTTCTGGGGAACATGTTGTGTCTGTAACAAAAGGTCCCAAAAATGTTTCAGGGTAATAGTAAACAGTTCACAGATGACACTACAAAAGAGATGCCCTCTGCTTCTACTTCCTCCCCATATAGTTTTGGAGGTCAGTAGTGATCTGAGAAACAGTTGTATAATAAGTAAGGATGAGTTTCCAAAGCCTATTTTATTTATTCTCACTTAATCCAATAAACTTAACTCTTTATTCTGAGCCTTCTCAGTATTTAAATTCATTCATAGAAAGAGGCTTTGGAAAGACTTGGAGTCAAATATAGGTTACTCTATTCCCTAGCTGTGTTACCTGAAAAGAATGTGTATTCTGCTGTAGTTGGACAAAATCTATTTCTTTCTCTCCCTCCCTCCCCTTTGTATTATACCCAGAGTGGTTTCTGCTTTCCTAACTTGACCCTGTCTAATACTCCTACCTCACAAATGTAATGCAAGAATAGATAGTAATCAGGTGAGCAAAAATTATGGTCTACTGTATGATAGTAGGCACCACTACTCTGAGTTTAATGAAGTGAAATTTATGAATTTTTTTCTTCTATAATTCCTCTGGAAGAATTAAACCCTTTAGCCTTTATGGCATCCAAATGACTCAGCAGTATCTCCATTATATCACTTAAGATATAGTTTTAAAATTAGTCCATGTACACATCCGTATCCCCATTAAAATATGGGCCCCTTCAGGGCAGGACTTATGTTATATCTACAGTACCTCACACAGTGTGTGGTTCATAATATGCAATCAGAAAATGAGGAAGCGAGGAATGCATGAGTTGAAGGTGGAGAGAGGAGGGGGAGGGGCAGCATTTCTAATCCTCTCCTTAATGATAAAGGAATATGCGAATTGAACTTAAAATATGAAGATCACATTTAATGAATAATTTCAGAGAGAATAATATTTAGACAACTTCTAATCTTTGTACCAAAAAGGGAAGTAGAAATATTTTTTTCGGCTTTCTATTCTAAAACTTAAATGTGCCTTTTTAAAATTACACCAGTATGCAATTATGCTTATAGAAGGATAACTTTTATTTCAGGTAGTCAAATAATAAAATGTTAGAGTGGGAAGAAGGCAAAAACAGGACATTTTTTTAAAAAAACAAATCTATCTCAAAAAGCATCCTGGAGATTGAAGCTCCCTTTGAGACCATTCGTAGATTCTGAAGTACCCCGAGTAAGACGGTGAATAGAAACTGTGATTAAGGGCTGTCTGGTTATGTCTTTCGTTTAAATGTCCTTTTCACAGATGACCCAACTCATTCTGTTGTCAATAATTTAACAGACCATCTCAAGACCTTAGCAAAATGTTAGTGTGTCAGCGTGTGTGTATGTGTGTGCATATGTGATTGTAAGTATTTAAGGAAAAAGGTTTGGAAGGTTTCTGGAAGATACCTTCATTGCCTGAAAAAAAAAAAAAAAAAAAAAGTCAGTAAGATGGCAGAATAGGAAGCTCCTGGCTTTTTCTCCTCCCATAGACACAGCAAATAAATGGCTACACATGGATGAATTCCCTCTGAGAGAAGTTCAGAAAATAGTTGAGAGACTCCTACACATGGTACCACTAAGAAATATTCACATCAGAAACAGGTAGGAGGCCAGGTGTGGTGGCTTATACTTGTAATCCCAGCACTTTGGGAGGCTGAGGTGGGATGATTTCTTCAGACCAAGAGTCTGAGACCAGCCTGGGCAACATAGGAAGACCCTGTCACTACAAAAAATAATAAAAAATTAACCAGGCATGGTGGTGCATGCCTATAGTCCCAGCAGCTTCTCAGAAGGCTGAGGTGGAAGGATAACTTGAGCCTGGGAAAGTTGAGGTTATAGTGAGTCATAATGGCACCACTGCACTTCAGCTTAGGCAACAGAATGAGACCCTGTCTCAAAACAAACAAACAAACAACAACAACAAAACAGGTAGGAAAAGCTGAGACCCACTTATGCAACAAAACCCACCCTGGGTAAAGAGCCTTACAATTGGAAAGGAATCCTCAACTCTCCATTTCTTCCTGAAGAGTGAAGGGTTTAGAATACATACACAGCAATCCAGTTTTTATGGCTCCTACCTGAAGGACTGGCTCCTAGGTCTCTTAGCCCTGGAAACAGAAGGGGCTCAGCAATTATAAGTTCCCTGGAGCTAAAGAGGTGGCTTTCAATGTGTGTGTGAACATGTCTTGCTGCAATATCCCTGGGCTTAGTAAAGCACAAATAAGCAACAATACCCAGCTCCCAGTTTCTCTTGAAAGAGGGTTAGCTAAGCATTTTGCCAGCTACTGTCTAAGGTCAGGCCTCTAAGCAGATGTCATCTGGAGTACAGGGAATTCGTAAGACCCCCGGGAGCCTGAACAGGTGTGTGAAAACTTCACGCACCTGCTTCTCCCAGCGCACTACAATGATAAAACTAATTCTCTAGCTTCTCCCTGGAAGGAGTTGCTCAGTACCTAGAGCACCCTGACTTTTAAGGTTCCCACCAGGGAGACTGACTACTTAATCCTCCAGCTCTGGAAGTGACAGGGCTTGGCATTAATGAATGCTCCAAAATCACAGAGAACAAAAAGGTAGTTTTAAACAGTTGTTGGGGGATGACCAGTGACCATTTCTCCTACATTAGCACCTAAGCAGCAGGCAAAACCACCCAGCACCCAGTTTTTAACTGTAAAGGGTTTGACTGAATACCTAATGTCACAATTTTCTCAGCAACTAACCATATGTTTCTGAATTAGCCTGCATCTAGGAGCTTATTGGGTGGAGGTGGATGGTAACTAGTAGTCCTCTGACAGCCTGTGTAGGCATATGGGTACTTCCACAGTTCCTCTGCTGGCTTGCTCCAGAGATAGAACGAAGCAGCCAGCTAACCCACTTGTCTCTGACCGATAAGACCCAGAATCTTCTAGTACCATGGAAGTGACCAAGAAAGAGGCAATAGTTGGAAAGGGTTTCCATTCTGAATGAGAGTGCACAGATTTGCCACAGATCTTTTACCCTGTTTCCTATGGAGTGAGCTAGATACGAAAGCCAGCTTCCAGCTTATCCCTGAGGAGAGAAGGGAATTAGATCACACATTTAGCACCCCAACTTTTCCAGATAATTCTTAGAGACTAGTTTCTATCTCTCCTGTCTTATGGGCACTAACAAGATTTGGAACATCCTTGGACCACAGAGAAGACAGACAGTGGTTTAAACAAGCACAAGGATCCAGAATCTCCGGCCATGTTGACTGTTGAGTTCATTTTCTATATGAGGCCAGTCTGACAAGATTGGGAGAAGTGACCACTTTATCTAATGTATGGCAAACAACACAGCCAATAAAAATAAAGAAACAGAAAAATATGTTACAAAGAAACTAATAAGGTAAATTTCCAGAAATGAACACTCAATGATTTACCTGGCTGAAAATTAAAAGTAATAATCATTAAAATGCTATCGAAGTACTCAAGAGGCTGCAGTGGGAGGATTGCTTGATCCTAGGAGCTTGAGGCTGCAGTGAGTCATGATTGTGCTACTGCATTATAGCTTGGGTGACAGTGAGACTCTCAAAAAAAAAAAAAGTGCTCACTGAACTGAGATCAGGAGAACAATACATGAACAATGTGAGTATTTGAAGAAAGAGAAAGAAAATACAAAATGGACCACATAGAAATCATAGAACTGAAGAATACAATAATCAAACTAAAAAATTAAACAGGTGTTCAACAGCAGAGTATTTCAAGCAGAACAAAGACCTCAAAGATAGGTCATTGGAAATCATACAATTAGAAACAATAAAGAAAAAGAAAAAAAAAAAGAAAAAAGTGAAGGTAGCTTAATAGATTAAGAAACTTAAAGAACATCGTATCAAGCAGACCAATATACACATTATGGGAGCAAAGAAGAGTGAGGGAGAAAGGAGCCAAAAAATTATTCAAATAAATAACAGCTGAAAACTTTCCAAGCTGGGGGAAAAAATCCAGATTCAGGAAGCCATAGAACATCAATAAAATGAATCCCAAAAGACCCATATTAAGACATATTATAATACAATTGTTAAAAGTTAGAGCCAAAGAAGAGATTTTTGGAAGCAGCTAGAGAAAAGAGATTTGTTATGTGTAAGAGAATTTCTGTAAGACTGTCAGTAGATTTTTCAGCAGAAACTTTACAGGCCAGGGGGAGAGAGATAATATACTGAAAGTGCTTGAAGAAAATAAACCTGCCAACCAAACTACTATACCCAGAAAACATGTCCTTCACAAATGAAGGAAAGATAAATAATCTCTCTGACAAACCAAACTAAGAAAAATTATCACCACTAGAATTGCCTTAAAATAAACGTAAATGGAACTTTTCAAGTTGAAACAAAAGTATAATAAATAAGGACTAGGAGAGCTTAAGAAAGTAGGAAACTCATTGGTAAAGGTAAGTATATAGAAAAATTGAAAATACTATATTACTGTAATGGTGGATAAATCACTTTTAATTCCACTATAAAAGATAAAAGACAAAGCATTAAAACAGTTATAAATAATTGTGTTAATGGATACTTAATATAAGTAGACATAATTTGGGAAATTGATAGAATATAATGTTGGAGGAGGAGAAAAACATGTGTAGAGTTCTTGTATGCAAGTAAAGTTAAGCAGTTATCAGCTGAAAATAGACCACTAAAACTATTATACATTTTATGTAAGCTCCTTGGTAACCAAAACAATAATAGTTATAAAAGTTTCACAAAACATGCCAGGAGCAGTGGTTCACGTGTGTAATCCCAGCACTTTGGGAGGCCAAGGCAGGTGGATTGCTTGACGTCAGAAGTCCAAGACCAGCCTGGGCAACATGGTGAAAACTTATCTCTATTAAAAACACAAAAAATAGCAGGGTGTGGTGTTGCACACCTGTAATACCAGCTACTCAGGAGGCTGAGGCAGGAGAATCGCTAGAACTTGGAAGGCAGAGGTTGTAGTGAGCCAAGATCATGTCACTGCACTCCAGCCTGGGCGAAGGAGTGAGTGAGACCCTGTCTCAAAACATAAAAATAAATAAAATTTAAAAGTTTCACAAGAGAAAAAAAGAAATCAAAATTAATCAATACAATAAAAGCAAAAAAATCCTAAAGATGACCTAAAGAATCCTAAAGATGACAAAAAAATCCTAAAGATGACACTGAGAATAAAGAATGTCAATAGAGAACAGTAAACAAAATAGCAATAGTAAATCTTTATCTATCCGTAATTGCTTTAAATGTAAATAGACTAAATTTCCAATAAAAAGCAGAATTGTTTAAAGTAGTTTTATTTATTTATTAAAAAAAAAAATCTCCAATTCTACGATTTCTACAAGAAACTCAAGTTAGAACTAGGAACACATAGACTGAAACTGAAAAGATGAAGAGAGATATTCCATTCAAATAGAAACTGGAAAAATAGGACTGACTATATTTATATAAGACAAAGTAAACTTTAAGTCAAAAAATTATTTAGATACAAATAAAGTCATTACACAATGATAAAAGCAGGAATTCAACAAGAAGGTATAATCACTATAAATATATATGCACCCAACATTAGAGCACCTAAGTATATAAAGCAAAATTGACAGATGTAAAAAAGAAATTGAAGCAATAGAAAACTTCAATATTCCACTTTCAATAATGAATAAAATACACAGAAAATCAATAAAGAAATGACAGACTTGAACACTACAGACCAAACAGCAGAAGAATACACATTATTTTCAACCAACAGCGGAAGAATACACATTATTCTCCAGGACATAAGGGACATTCTCCAGGATAGACCGCATGTTAGATCACAAAACAATTTTAACAAATGAAAGATTAAAATCACACTAAGTATCATTTTTAACTACAAAAGAATAAACTAGAAATCAATAACAGCAAGGAAATGGAAAAATTTACAAATATATGTAGACTAACACAATCTTGAACGAGTGACTTAAAGAGGAAATTAAAAACTAGTTTAAAGAATGTCTTCAGACACAAAAATGAAAACAACATACCAAAACTTATGGAATCCAGCAAAGTCAACACTAAGAAAAAAGTTTGTAGTGATAACACCATTGAAAAAGAAGGAGATCAAGCAATATAACTTTATATTTCAAGGAACTAGTAAAAGAAAAGCAAGCTAAGCCAGGAGCGGTGGCTCACACCTGTAATCCCAGCCCTTTGGGAGGCCAAAGCAGGCAGATCACCTGAAGTCAGTTCAAGACCCACCTGGCCAACATGGGGAAACCCTGTCTTTACAAAAATACAAAAATTAGCCAGGCATGATGGTGGTTGCCTGTAATTCCAGCTACTCAGGAAGCTGAGGCGGAAGAATCGTTTGAACCCAGGAGGCAGAGGTTGCAGTGATCCGAGATCACACCACCGAACTCCAGCCTGGGCAACAGAGCGAGGCTCCGTTTCAAGAAACAAAAAGAATCACCAGAGTGAAGAGAAAATCCACAGAATGAAATATCTGTAAGCTGTGCATCTGAAGAGAGGTATATATACAAAATATATCAAAAAAACACAATTGCGAAAACAAACAAAAAAACACACACACAAAGCAAAACGAAATCTTATGTGATCTGATTAAAAATCAGGCAAAGTATCTGAACAAACAGGTCTTAAAAGAAGACATGCAAATGGCCAATAGAAACATGAAAAAAGGCTCAGTCTCAGTAGTCATTATGCTAAATGTGAATTAAAAACACAATAAGGTATTACCTCATACCTGTTAAAATAGCCTTTATCAAAATTATAAAAGGTAAATTTTGGAGAGGATGTAGAGTAAAAGGAAATATTGAACATTATTGGTGGGAATGTAAATTACTACAACCATTTTGGAAATTGTTATAAAAGTTCCTCAAAAATCTCCAAATAAAAAAATTATACAGTCCAGCCAGTCATCCCACTGCTAGCTATATATTCAAAGGAAACAAAATCATTATGTAGAAGGGATATCTGCACTTTATATTAATTGTAGTATTATTCACAATAGCCAAGATATGGAATTAACTTAAGTGTCCATCTATAGATGAATGGATAAAGAAACTGTATGGTACATACACACAATGAAATATTATTCAGCCCTAAAATAGGAGGACATCCTGTCATTTGTGACAACATGGATGAAACTGGAGGACATTATGCTAAGAGAAATAAGATAGGCACAGCCAGAAAAATACTGTACAATCACACTTATATATAGAATCTGATAAATTTCAACACAAGGAAGTAGAAAGTACAATGATGCTTACCAGAGGCTGGAGTGGGAGCAGAGAGAGGAAAAGGAGAATTATTGATTGATGGTTATGAAGTTTCAGAAAAACAGTAGTAATTAGTTTTTTGATCTGCTATACTGCAGGGTAACTAGGGTCAATAATAATCATATATTTCAAAATAACTAAGCAAATTTTAAATGTATCACCATTAAAAAAGGTAAGCGAGACTGTAGATTGTTAGATTGATTTAAACATTCCATATTGTATACATATAACAAAACATCACAATGTTTCCCATAAATGTATACAATTATGATTTTTTAATAATATTTGGGAATAAAAGTTTTAAGAAAAAAGAAAAATTAACAAAACTTAGTTGATTTATTGAGAATATTAACAATATCAAAAAGCCCTTAGCTAGACTAAGAAATAGAGAACTGTGAAATAAAATCAGAAACGAAATAGAGATAATATAATGGATGCCTCAGGGAAAAAATTATGAGATTGTTATGAACAATATGCAAAAAAAGAGTAACCTAGAAGAAAGATATATTCCTAGACATGAATAACCTATCAAGACAAATTAGGAGTTTGTAATAACAATCAAAAACCTCTCAACAAAAAACCCATGACCAAATGTCTTTACGGCTGAATTACACCAAAAATTCAAGAAGAATTAATAGCAGGTCTTCTTAAACTCTTCCAAAAGATTGAAACAAAGGGAATATTTCCAAACTTTGTTATGTAAGGCCAAATACTTCCAAACTCCATTTAATACTTTGTTATATAAGGCCAGCATAATTCTGATACCAAAGCCATACAAAAACACCACACAAAAAACAAATAAAACTTAAGGTCAGTGTTTATAAGGAATATAGATGCAAAAATTCTGGCAAACCAAATCCACTAATGCATCATAAAGAAAATACATTGTAATGAAGTAGGATTTATCCCTAGAATACAAAATTGGTTTAACATACATAATCAATAAATTTGTTATACAACATTAACAGAATGAAGGATATAAAGCACATGATAGGCCAGGCCAGGCATGGTGGCTCATGTCTGTAATTGCAGCACTTTGGGATGTCAATGCAGATGGATTGCTTGAGCCCAGGAGTTTGAGAACAGCCTGGGCAACAGGGTGAAACCCTATCTCTACAAAAATTACAAAAATGACCTGGGCTTGGTGGCATGTGTCTGTATTCCCAGCTACTAGGGAGGCTGAGGTGGCAATGTCTCTTCAGCCCAAGAGGTGGAGGTTGCAGTGAGCCAAGATTGTGCCACTGCACTTCAGCCTGGGTGATAGAGTGAGACTAGGAAGGAAGGACGGACAGAAGGACAGAAGGACGGACAGACGGACGGAAGGAAGGAAGGAATTGTCTCAATAGATGCAGAAAAAGCATGTGAAAAAGCGGAACATTCGTTCATGACAAAATCTCTCAACAAAATAAGTACAGAAAGAAATTTCTTCAACATAATAAGGCTATTTATGAAAAGCCCACAGCTAACATCATAATCAATGAGAGAAACAACAAGTTTGTCTTCTAAAATTAAGGATAACACAACGATACCTGTAATCCCAGCACTTTGGGAGACTGAGACAGGCAGCTCACTTGAAGTCAGGATTTCAAGACCAGCCTGGCCAACATGATGAAACCCTGGTCCTTAATAAAACTATGAAAATTAGGTGGGCAGGGTGGTGCATGTCTGTAATCTCAGCTACTCCGGAGGCTGAGGTGAGGGAATCATTTGAGTCTGGGAGGTGGAGCTTGCAGTGAACTGAGGTTGCACCACTGCACTCCAGCCTGGGTGATAGAGCAAGACTCTGTCTCAAAAATAAACAAACAAAAAAGAATAAAACAAGGATGCCTATTCTCACAACTTCTTTTCAACATCGTACTAGGCAGAACAATTGGACAAGAAATAAAAATAAAATGCATCTAATTTGGAAAGGAAGAAGTAAATTTATCTGTGATTGCAGAATACATAATCCTATATGTAGACAACCTTAAAGACTCTATACACACACAAACACACATACACACAAACTGTTAGAACTAAAACAAATTCAGGAATGGTGCAGGATACAAAATTAACAAAAAATTTACTTGTATTATTTTACACCAATAATGACCTATCCAAAAAGCAAATAAACAATCCCATTTACTATAGCATGAAAAAGAATAAAATTAAATATTAATATATTTAAAAAATAAAAATAACTTTAACCAAGGAAGTGGAAGACATGTACCCTTAAAACTATGAAACATTTATAAATAATTTGAAGAAGAAACAAATAAATGCAAAGATATCCTGTGTTCATGGATTAGAAGAATATGGCTAAAATGTCTATACTCCCTAACGTAATATACAGATTCTTAATTAATTAATTAATTAATTTATTTATTTATTGAGATGGAGTCTTACTCTTGTGTCACGCAGGTTGGAGTGCAACAGCACCATCTCCTCTTATCAGAACCTCCACCTCCTGGGTTCAAGCAATTATTCTGCCTCAGCCTCCCAAGTAGCTGGGAATACAGGTGCACACCACCATGCCCAGCTAATGTTTTGTATTTTTAGTAGAGACAGAGTTTCATCATGTTGGCCAGGCTGGCCTCAAATTCCTGACCTTGTGATTCACCTGCCTCAGTCTTCCAAAGTGCCGGGATTACAGGCATGAGACACTGTGCCTGGCCCAACATACAGAGCCAATGCAACCACTTTCAAAATGTCAATGGCATTTTTAACAGAAATTGAAAAAAATCTATAATTTCTATAAAACTACAAAAGACCCTGATTGGCTAAAGCAATCTTGAGAAAGAAGAACAAAGTTGGAAGCATCATATTTCCTGATTTCTAATTATGTTAAAAAGATACATTAATTAAAACAGTATGGTACTAGCATGAAAACAGACACAAATACCAATAAGACACAAGAGAGAGCCCAGAAATAATCCCACACATATATGGTCAACTAATTTCTGACAAAGGCACCAATAATGCACAGGGGGAAAATTAATGATGTTGAGTAAACTGGATATGCACAAGTAGAAAATTAAATTACGTAACAATATGCATAAAAGCCAACTAAAAATGGATTCAAGACTTAACCATAAAACCTGAAGTCATAAAACTCCCGTCATAAAACTCCAAGAAAACATCCTGAAAAAATTCCTTGACATTGGCCTTGGTAATTATATTTTGTATCACACAAAATCCTCAGGCAACAAAAGCAAAAATAAACATTTACGACTGTATCATACTTAAAAAGTGACTGCACGGTGAAATAAAAAATTAACAAAAGTGAAAAATCAGCCTACAAATTGGGAGAAAATATTTGCAAATCATATATCCAATGTTACTGAATGTAGGCTTGGCTGCTTGCCTCTTGCAAAGCCAATAACAAGCACAAGATACAGTGAAAGGAAAGTGACTTTATTCCAAGCTGCCATTGGGGTAACGGCCAGTCTCATACCTAAAGAAACTATTTCAAACTCTATGCTGGGAGATGGGCTTAAAAAGGGAACTTGGAATGGGAGGCATGCAGGGGTGGTGTTGGGTACAAGGACTATGTAACCTTCTTCTTGTGACTGTCAGCATGGACTAGTGTCATCTTAACAATGACAAGTTTGCAGACTAACCACCTGAAGGTAATCTCTTGAATTTTGCAGCTGGGTCTACACATCTGGTTTATCTTAAGATTATCCACCAGAACATAAGGTCACAACTAGATACAAGCATACAGTTAGAAAAATGTGCATGGGATAATGGGGTATATGAAGAGAAAGGGAGGGATGTGGTATTTCAAAAGAAAGTATATTTCAAGGCCATATTTTAAGAATAAGGAGAGAAATAAAATGGTTTCTCTAGTAAAGTAACACCTTGAGACAAGAGAGAAAAGAGAAAAAGGAAAAAAGTTTTAAAACGCATTTTGAAGCGAAGATCCCCAGTTACAATAACAAGCTAATACCCAAAATATAAAAGAAACAAGTACAACTCAATAGCTAAATTAACACATAATCCACATGATTAAAAAATGGGCAAATGTGGTTGATGGTTATATTAAAAGCCCATACTTCATAACCATGTAAAACAGTCACATAACAAAAACTGCACTAGTACCCCTAAAATTAATACAAATCTTAAAAAATGTGCAAAAGATCTGAATAGCCAGTTCCCAAAAGAAAGCACTCACTGGCTATCAGCTGAATGAAAAGTTGTTTGTCATCAGGGAAGTACAAATCAAGAACACAATGAGATTTCATTTTGTACCTCTTAGGAAGGCTCTTAATAATATAGAAGATTAGTGTTAGTGAGAGTATGGAGAAATGGAAACCCTTGTACACTGTTGATGGGAGTGTAAATTGGTTACAGGCATTATGAAAAACAAATGGAGGTTCCTCAAAAAACTAAAAATAAAACCATCATATGACTCATATATATCCCACTTCTGGGTATATAATCAAAGGAAGTGAAATCAGGATTGCATTGAAATATCTATGCTCCCATGTTTACTGCAGCATTTTTCACAACAGGCGAGCTGTGAAAACAACCCTAATGTGTATCAACAGATGAATAGATAAAGAAATTGTGGTAAATACGTACAGGGAATATTATTCAGCTTTAAAAGGAGATTGTGTCATTTGCAGCAACATGAATGATCCAAGAGGACATTTTGCTAAGTGAAATAATACAGACACAAAGATTGTGCATGATCTCACTTATAAGTGGATTCTTTAAAAATTCAATACATAGTAACAGATTATAATGGTATTCACCAGTAGAGAGAAGGGTGAGGATGGGGAGATGTTGGTCAAAGCTTACAAAGTTTCCATAGTGTAGCATGAATAATCGAGAGGTTTAATTTACAGTATGATGACTATAGTTAGTAATAATGTCATATTTTGAAAATATGCCAATAGAACAGATTTCAGTTGCCTTTACCACAAATAAATAAAGGGAATTATGTGAATAAATGGATGTTAATTAGCTTGGTTTTGGTAGTCATTTCTCATATATGTACGTTAAAAAATCATGCTTTATACCTTAAAATATACACAATGAAACTAGTTTACAAATGCAGGAAGATATGTTCACCTCACTTCTGCTTCCAACTTATTGTGAGCAATATCTAATTGGATCAATCTAACTTGTGCCCAGAATCTTAATTATAAAGAAGTCTGATTAATCTAGTCTTATGTTTTAAGCATTCTAATCTCTACGACACAAGAAAGCACATGGAACACAGTAGAATATGGATTTCAAGTGTCAGTAGACAATATCTAGCACATGTTAAATTAAAAATGACATGTCATCTATAACTGTATACCAATATTTTACACATTTCAATTCTGATATTTTGTTTTTGCCTGGTTACACAACTATAATTAATTAGCAAGCTCAGTTGACATCTTGACACATTGAATCTTTTCTAAATGTAATATAATTATTCAGAAGAATATGCTATTTATTTCTATGTGCTCCTTTTTAAAATTTTACATATAATTAGAAGGTGAAACCATCTATGCTTGAGTAAGAATTGTGGCAAAAAAATACTCTTTCCAAATTTTTATTCTTCTTTTTTTCCTTAAAAGATAACTTTAGCTAAACACATTGCTGCTCATCCAAGACCACAGTAGCCAGCCTGTCTTGCGGCTAGGTGTGATCATATCTGCTCAGTTATTTGGAAGTGGAAATGTATAATTTTTCCAAGGTGTGTCCTTAGAAAAGACTGAGTGTGCCTATCTATATCCTTTCTCTGTATAGTTGCCTGAAAGTTGCATTTGACAACCAGAGCTAGCTCTACCAATCATATTGGGTTGAGAACAACAAACCATGCCCTGAGAATGTTGAATAGTGAGTTGTAAGGTGTCTGAGTCTCTGATAATCAGAGGCTATCATTTTGTTGTTGTTCCAATATTCTCAAAAAAGAGAAGTCTATGATATTTGAAACTTAAATCTTGCTTTTGTTCACTTTTAGGCCCAATTTAAAATTTCTCTTATGTAATCCTCAGAAGCTACAAATCAGAGGCATGCTTAGGACTATCCTGCAGTACATAAAGCACTATCTAAAAACCTATAAACTTACAAATTTACACAAACTTACACATTACATGAGCTATTATTCAGTCATTCATTTCTTGACTTGTTCTTTTAGTCAGCAACTGTGTATCAAGAGCATCAATATAACAGAGGCATTGCACTGTGCTGTAGACATACGCATATATTTGAAGCACCGCATGAAATCTAAGTATTATATTTAAGATTATGATTATTTTCTAAGCTATCAAGTGTACAGCCTAAGACTGTCATATTTGTAAGGACCATACAAATCATACAATCCTTTATTGAAGGTTAGTTTTATTTAAAACATTCTTACTTAAGATTCAAAGTGCTATCAGAAACATCCACCCTATCCGAGTGCATAGAACCTCAAAATCCCCTTCCATAAATTCTGTTGTCTGGGATAAATATATTCTGCTGTTACACTATGTCAAAGACTAGTAAAGAACTGAATTCTACATTGATGTGCCAAACCTATGTGTCAACGAAGAGAAAAGTTGGGAATTTGTGGAACGAAAGGTCAGCTTGGGAGTAAAGTTATTGGCATAAAGGGCAGATTGGCCCCAAACAATTTAACAGAGAAGAAGCAGTTGAAATATTTTTCTTTCTTTACAATTTTGTGGATGACTGATTGTTGCAGTTTCACATATGATTAATTAGTTTCCACAACATAAAACTCAAGGACAGGAGCTTTTACTGTCAGATAAATTCATTTACTTAAGGATGAGGAGGTTGGTTGCTATATTTTTGTTTTAGTTCATTTTACACTGCTGATAAAGGCATACCCAGGAATGGGCAATTTACAAAAGAAAGAAGTTTAACTGGACTTACAGTTCCATGTGGCTGGGGAAGCCTCACAATTGTGGCAGAAAGCAAGGAGGAGCAAGTCACGTCAAACATGGATGGCAGCAAGCAGAGAGAGAGCTTGTGCAGGGGGACTCCTCTTTCTAAAATAATCAGATCTCATGAGACTTATTCACTATCATGAGAACAGCATGGGAAAGACTTGCCCCAATGATTCAATTAACCTCCACTGGGTCCCTCCCACAACAAATGGAAATTCAAGATGAGATTTGGATGCGGACACAGCCAAACCATGTCATTCCACACCTGGCCTCTCCCAAATCTCATGTTCTTGTCCTCACATTTCAAAACCAATCATGCCTTCCCAACAGTCTGCCCCCACCCAAAGTCTTAACTCATTTCAACATTAACTCAAAAGTCCACAGTCAAAAGTCTCATCTGAGACAAGACAAGTCCTTTTCAACCATGAGCCTGTATAATCAAAAGCAGGTTACTTCCTAGATACAGTGAGAGTACAGGCATTGGGTAAACACAGCCATTCCAAATGGGAGAAATTGTCTGAAACAAAGGGGCTACGGGCCCTAGGCAAGTCCAAAATCCAGCAGGACAGTCAAATCTTAAAGTTCCAAAATGATCTCTTTTGACTCCAGGTCTCACATCCAGGTCACACTGATGCAAGAGGTGGGTTCCTATGGTCTTGGGCAGCTCTGACCCTGCAGGGTACAGCCTCCCTCCCAGCTTCTTTCATGGGCTGGTATTGAGTGTCTGTGGCTTTTCCAGGTGCACAGTGCAAGCTGTCAGTGGATCTACCATTATGGTGTCTGGAGAACCATGGACCTCTTCTCATAGCTCCACTAGGTGGTGTCGCAGTAGGGACTCTGTGTGGGGGCTTTGACCCCACAGTTTCCTTCTGCACTGCCCTAGCAGAGGTTCTCCATGAGGGCCCCACCTCTGCGGCAAACTTCGCCTAGGCATCCAGGTGTTCCCATACATTCTCTGAAATCTAGGAGGAGGTTCCCAAACCTTCATTCTTGACTTCTATATGCTTGCAGGCTTAATACCATGTGGAAGCTGCCAAGGCTTAGGACTTGCACCCTCTGAAGTCATGGCCTGAGTTCTACATTGGACCCTTTCAGCCACAGCCAGAACTGCTGGAGCACAGGGCACCAAGTCTCTAGACTGCACACAGCATGGGGACCCTGGGCCCAGCCCATGAAACCACTTTTTCCTCTTAGCCCTTCAGGCCTGTGATGGGAGGGGCTGTTGCGAAGACTTCTGACATGCCCTGGAGACATTTTCCCCTTTGTCTTGGGGATTAACTTTTGGCTTTTCATTACTTATGTAATTTCTGCAGCTGGCTTGAATTTCTTCTCAGAAAATGAGATTTTCTTTTCTATTGCGTTGTCAGGCTGCAAATTTTCTGAACTTTTATGCTCTGCTTCCATTATAAAACAGAATGCCTTTAGCAGCACCCAAGTCATCTCTTGGATGCTTTGCTGTCTAGAAATTTCTTCTGCCAGATACCCTAAAAATCATCTCTCTCAAGGTCAAAGTTCTGCAAATGTCTAGGGCAGGGGAAAAATGCCAACAGCCTTTTTCTTTTTTTTTTTTTTTTTTTTTTTTTTTTTTTTGAGACGGAGTCTCGCTCTGTCGCCCAGGCTGGAGTGCAGTGGCCGGATCTTTTTCTAATAAATAACAGGAGTCACCTTTGCTCCAGTTCCCAACAAGTTCCTCATTTCCATCTGAGACCACCTAAGCCTGGAGTTTATTCTCCATATCACTATCAGCATTTTCGTCAAAGCCATTCAACAAGTCTCTAGGAAGTTCCAAATGTTCACATTTTCCTGTCTTCTTCTGAGCCCTCCAAACTGTTTCAACCTCTGTCTGTTACCCACTTCAAAAGTCACTTCAATATTTTCAGGTATTTCAGCAGTACACTACTCTACTGGTACCAATTTACTGTATTAGTCTGTTTCCATGCTGCTGATAGACATACCCAAGACTGGGAAATTTAAAAAAAAAAAAAAAAAAAAAAACCAGAAACAAAACAAAAAAACCCATGTTTAATTGGACTTACAGTTCCACGTGGCTGGGGAATATCACACATCATGGCAGAAGGCAAGGAGGAGCAAGTCACATCTTACAGGGATGGCAGCAGGCAGGGAGAGAGAGAGCTTGTGCAGGGAAATTCCTCTTATAAATACCATCAGATCTCATGAGACTCATTCACTAGCAGGAGAACAGCACAGGAAAGACTTGCCCCCATGATTCACTTGCCCCCATGATTCAATTACTGGGTCCCTCCTACAACATGTGGGAATTCAAGATGAGATTTTGGTGGGGACACAGCCAAACTATATCAGTTTTAAAAATTAAGAACCATGAGTATGTGTTTATGTAGCTATATATTTTGGGTGTCTATGACTCCACAAAGTTAAAATCTCTATACAGATATTTTGTGTAGTCAAAGTAGAGATGATATAGACTTCTTTTTTATCTGCAATGACTTCATGTCTAAATCTTCAGAACTACACTTAAATTATTTTAAAAGTAAACAATGATAAAAGCCTAGCAAGAACCTAGAAGATAAATGACCTCCTAGGAGAGTTACAGAAGGCATTACTCTATCATAGAGCTGACAGGATGCCTCTGTAAACTGAAAAAGACAGGCAGAAGGAGAGGTTTGCAACACACAGTGAGTCACAGCCCTTAAAGTCATCGATGCAAGGACAACTTACACCTGATGAGACAGAGCCTTTATATAAGTTCAAAGCTGTATCCTCCAAGGATTGCTTTTCATTTTGACTGACACCTGAAACATGCGGATCAACACTGGAACTTTGTAGAGATGAAAAAAGAAGGCAGATGTGAAGCTAAATGACAAACTGAATTAGTGGGATGTGCCATATATTCAGTTTCCTGGAGACACAAAACCCTTGTAATACAGGATTATAAATCTTTATTAGCCCTGAAGGGAGGAGATTTATACAATCATTATGGGGAAAAGATACATGATTCAATGTAGCAAATGCCAGAATACTTACTATATAAACACTTTAATCAATATTTTAAAGATAGTATGGTTCTAAATATTGGGAACCCTTAGAAATACACAGATTTTGTTTTTATTTAACTATTTTTGCAGGTTTTATAACAATTGGTGTTCTTTGGTGTCTCATAACACATGACTATTCAACTCACATATAATGAACCACAAATCACACAGCCATGTCTGAGTTCAGCAGAAATGGAAAGAACAAACATAGAACAAAATTGGAAATAAATATGACAGGCCAGGTGCAGTGGCTCATGCCTGTAAGCCCAGCACTTATGGGATGCTGAAGTGGATGAATCATGAGCCTAGGAGTTCAAGACCAGCCTGGGCAACATGGTAAAATCTTGTTTCCACAAGAAATACAAAATTTAGCTGAGTGTGGTTGCACACACATGTTGTCCTATTTACTTGGGAGGCTGAGGCAGGAGGATCATTTGAGCTCAGGAGGTTGAGGCTGCATTGAGCTGAGATCATGCCACTGCACTCCAGCCTGGATGATAGAGTGAGACCCTATCTCAAAAAAAAAAAAAAAAAAAAAAAAAAAAGAAAAAGAAAAAGAGAAAATATAAGACAAAATAAATATTTGTGAAGGGACATAATGGTTACTGCAAATTTTATCTAAATTTCGATGAGGAATGAAAAAGCTAGCAACACAAAATGAAAACAAAACAATTTAAAAAATATTTCTAAGTTAAATAGGATTGTATAAAAGGTTTATAAATGTTTATACATACACACAAAGAGAAAAAACAAAAATGAAAAATTACCTATAACATTGTCTAGAGAAAACATTAAAATTTTTTAGTTCTTCTATCATGTAAAATGTATCACAGTTTATTTACCCAACCTCTTTGAGTATCTGTTTTTAATTTTTTCCTAAACATAAAACTTGTGTCATGAATAAGTAAATATGAATACATCAATACATCAAAAATGTATAATTGCAAATTATCAAAAAAGCAAGAAAAATATACACTTGTACATGCTAATTTTTACTTCAACTGTCATATAATTTACTTAAGACATAACAGAGCAAAAGGTATGTTATTTACATATACATTATACTTATATAGTTTTGTATCAAATGTAATAATTTACATTCTGATTTATTTTCATGTTAATTACTGTTGTTTAAAAATGATGTTTAACAGAGGCATACTCGATATTATAGATGCAAACTTATTTGATCTGGTTTTCTTTTTCATCTTTTCTTTTTTGAGACAGAGTCTACTCTGTAATGCAGACTAAAGTGCGTGGTGCAATCACAGCTCACTGCAGCCTTGATCTCCCTAACACTCAAGTGATCCTCCTGTCTTAGCTTCCCAAGTCATTGAGACTACAGGAATGCACCACCACATGTTGCTAATTTTTTTTTTTATTTTTTGTAGAAACAGGGTATCACTATGTTACCCACGCTGCTCTCAAACAATCCTCCCACCTCAGCCTCCCAAAGGGCTGGAGTTACAAGTGTAAGCCGCTGTGCCTAGCCTTAATCAGTGTCTTACTCTTACATACATTTCTTCAAACTTTATAAGTAACACTTTTATAATAATTAGAAATGTACTATAATTTGATGACACAAAAAATTTGGAGTCATTTATTTTTCACTCTTGTATCCCACACAAATCCTCCATCCATTTCTCTAATAATTTTCTATGGTAAATTGTTAATGTAGAATTATCACAATCAAATGGTAACAACATTACATATGTTTAATTGGCTTTTAAAAAAGTATTAGTAATTTAAATAAATGTCATCATTGTGAAAATGTTGATTTCATATTAACTTTGAGTATAGGTATTATATTTAAAATGTTTTCCATCCCCAAATATTTTGAGTTATATAAAGTATTGTTTTAATTAATGTATCTTTGAAAACAATTAAAATTGAGAATTGTCAAATTGTCCTATATTTTTCGTTGTTTGGTTTCCTCCAATTTAAAATGTACTATACTAATGTCATTTTTGGTATATTAGCCCACTTAGATCTAAAGTAATTATTAGATTAAGGCTTAAGTCAGCCATTCTAATTTTGTGTTTACTGTTTGGTTTCTTAGTTTTTTCTTTGCTTTTTTTCATTCCTACATTTCTATGGGGTTAAACATTTTAAAGATTTTTTTAAAAAATTATCACAGTGGTTGGGAATGTATTTCTTTCTATAGCTTTCTTTTAGTAGTTGCTCCACTGATTACATTACATATTCATAGCATAAAACAGTCTCCTAGTGTTATTATTTTGCCAGTTCAAGTGTAGAAACAAACCTTTATATCCATTATCTTTACCATTTATAATAAAATAGCTTTAAATATTTCCTTCATATACATTTCGAACCACATCAGTGTTGTAATTTTTGCTTCGCCAAACATAATTTAGAAAATTCAAGTGGAGGAGGAGTTTATTATATTTACCCATGTTTTTGCTTCCCATATACTTTCTTCCTTTTTGTCATTACAAAATTCCTATTATTATTGTTTTCCTTATGCACAGATAAATTCTTTTAGCTACTCTTTTAAAGTAGGTCTATTAATGACAGATTTTCTTAGGTTTTCTGTATCTGAAAATGTCTGAATAAGAAAAGATAAATTCCACCACCAAGATGGAAAAGATATTAGAATTATCTGAGGAATATTTTAAAACACATTAAAAATCTGCTTATCTTTTAAACAGATTACTCTTTAATTTCTGAAGGACATTTTCACTGGATATAGGATTTGGGGT
Source organism: Theropithecus gelada (assembly GCF_003255815.1). Lineage (NCBI taxonomy): Eukaryota > Metazoa > Chordata > Mammalia > Primates > Cercopithecidae > Theropithecus > Theropithecus gelada. The sequence goes on from NC_037670.1 coordinate 103,968,539, forward strand.
TGCAGTTCCCTATGATGTATCTTGGAATATTTTTTTTTGGCTCTATTGCATTTGGAGTTCACTTAGCTTCTTGAATTTGTAAATTTATGCCTTTTGCCAAATTTGGGAACTTATTAGCCACTGTTTCCTTGAGTGCTTTTTCAGTCTTCCCTCATTCTCCTTTCCTCCCAGGATTATTACGACACAAATGTTACATTTTTTATTGTAGTCCCACAGGCCTATAAAGGCTCTGTTCAATTTTTATCTCTTTTTTTTTTTTTTTCCTATTGTTCAGACTGGGTAATTTATTCTTTCTGTCTTCCAGTTCACTGATTCTTTCCTCTGTCTCTTCCAATTTGCATAGGCATCTATAATTGAGGGGTTTTGGTTTTAATTTTTATTTTGGTTACTACATTTTTTTTATTCTCAAATTCCTTTTTTCTTCTTTATATCTTCTCTGTACTTGTAAAGCCTTTATTTCTTTGCTAAAACTTTCTATTTTTTCTTTTGATTCAAGTATGTTTGTAAATGCTCATTGCATTTTTATGATGCCTGCTTTAAAATCTTTCTCGGATAATTTTAATATCCCTGTCATCTTGATGGAATTTATTATTTTTTTTTCATTCAGTTTGAGGTCTTCCTGGGTCTTGGTATAATGAGTGATATAAATTTAAACATATGCTTTATTATTTTACAAGATTCTAAATCTTATGTAAAAACTTATGTTTCTAGCTAATTTTCTGACACTGCTGTAATAGTGGCAGGGCTAGGGCACCAACTCATTACTGTTAGCAAGAGGTAAAATTCAGGTCCCCACTGGGTTTCAGTTGGGTCCATTATTCATCCAGCCTGGACCACCAAAATATCCCACTGATGGATGAGGGTAGAAAGTCTGACTCCTCTCTAGGCCTCTGTTGATACTGTCCTGGCTGGGAGGGATAGGAATGCCTCATTATTACACCCAAGTGGCTTCCACAGACACAATGGTGAGGGTGGTCTTGTTAGTCCTGGGATTGACGAGAATTCTGCCTTTCTTCTAGGTGCCCTCTGGTATCCCCTGGCAGAGAGAAAAAGGGGTGTCTTATTACTGCTGGCTGGAGTGTATGTCCCTGCTCCCACCATGGTCTTTGCTGACATTGCTGGAGTGTAATGGCGATCTTGTTACTGCTCAGTGAAAATGAGAGTCTCAGCTCCCTACTCAGTGTTTTCTGACACCATCCACAGTAAAGGGGAGAATTAGCTACTTTGTTACTCTCTGGAAGTTGAGACCCCCCCCCCATTAGGTCTTTGCAGACATGGGTGGGAGTGCGGCAACAGTTTTTACAGTGGTATTTGGAGTAGAGCAGTTTACTGTCTAAACATTTTCTGCATGACTAGGCTTCCTCTCTTCTCCTTGACTAGACAGAGCGGATTTTGTTAGCACTTAAAAAAAAAAAGTGTCCATTGGTGTTTCTGAGTTGCTGGCTTCTTTGAGTTCCAATCTTAGGTATATAAGGAAAGTCAAGGAATATACCACCATGTCACTCCTTTTGTCCTAATGTCTCTACCCAGCCTGCCTCATCTATTATCAGGGGAGCCAGCCCCCGATATTTCAATGTAGGTTCTTTTCTATTTTCCCTAAGTGTCAGCCAGTCTGAGAAATAAAGGGAAAGAGTACAAAAGAGAGAAATTTTAAAGCTGGGTGTCCAAGGGAGACATCACATGTCGACAGGTTCCATCATGCCCCCTGAGCCATAAAACCGGCAAGTTTTTATTAGCAATTTTCGAAGAGGAGAGAATGTACAAACAGGGTGTGGGTCACAGAGATCACATGCCTCAAGGGCAACAAAAGATCACAAGGGAGGTCAGGGTGAGATCACAAGGTCAGGGCAAAACTGGAATTACTAATGAAGTTCCATATCCTGCTGTGCACGCATTGTCATTGATAAACATCTTAACAGGGTTCAAGAGCAGAGGACTGGTACGACTAGAATTTGCCAAACTGGAATTTCCTAATCCTAGCAAGCCTGGGGGCGCTGCAGGAGGCCAGGGCGTGTTTCATCCCTTATCTGCAACCCCCAGAGCAGCCATCTTAGAGCCTCCCCCACCACCGCAGGAATGCATTCTTTTCCCAGGGCTGTTAATTATTAATATTCCTTACTGGGGAAAGAATTCAGCAATATTTCTCTCATCCATTTTCAGCAATAAGAGAAATATGGCTCTCTCCTGCCCAGCTGCCAGGCAGTCAGACCTAATGGTTATCTCCCTTGTTCCCTGAACATCGCTGTTATCCTGTTCTTTTTTCAAGGTGCCCAGATTTCATATTGTTCAAACACACATGCTTTACGAACAATTTGTGCAGGTAACGCAATCATCCCAGGGTCCTGAGGCGACATACATCCTCAGCTTACGAAGATGATGGGATTAAGAGATTAAAGTAAAGACAGGCATTGGAAATTATAAGAGTATTAATTTGGGGAACTAATAAATGTCTATGAAATCTTCACACTTTGTTATTCTGCCACAGCTTCAGCAGGTCCCTCCGTTCGGGGTCCCTGACTTCCCGCAACACTTTATCTTTCAGAGTTGTATTATATCTGCTTTCTACGTTACGTGCTGGTATTTATGGGAGCAATAGAGAAAAGTATGCCTATGACATCTTCCCATAAATGGAAGCAATCTGTATCTTCTTACATCCTTAATACCGGATTTTCCTAATTGCAGTAGAGTTGGTAATTTGTTGGGCTGATAATATTTCCTTCATTCCAGCACATCTGAAATAAGGGAAATGTGTGTGCTGCCTTCTTTGAGTTTGAGTTTTGAATACAAGCTCATCTTTTCAAATGTTAATTTTACCTCTATGATATTTGCTAAAATAGTTGGGCTGGTTTTGTTTTATACCACAGTTATGGAAACAGTTCACATTCATACTAGATAATTAGAAGCTACCTATATAGTGGCAAGGTCAGATCTTCTAAAGTAGAATAATGTTTTCTTTCCACAGCCTTTGAAAATGTAAGTGTAAATGGCTTCTTTAATTCAAATACTTATAATGTGAACTGTATAAATATGGACAATAATAGATTCGTACTGCTTTTCTCATTTGCATTTGAGATACTTCAGCAACTTTCTCCCCCATTTACTTGAAGCCATTAGCAGCAAACTGCAAAGACAGGATAAAAGTTACTAATTAAGCATCTGCATACCCTTAGTCAGGACCATAATATTATGATGACAATTATTAGATATTCTTTGTGGATCCTAGACATTTAAAGAGGAATTATATACAGAATTTGTGCTATATATAATGTTAAAAGGAATGGGAGGAAAAAGTCTCTCAAAGATTGCAAACATGTCTCTAGCTTTAAGATAACTTTTTAAAGACTAATTTTGTTAGAGAGTGAGAGATATTTTAAACTTCCTTATCTGCTTCCTGAAAGGTGGTCTCATTTTGGATGCTTTCTTCATGAGTAAATAAGGCAAATCAAAAGTATTACCAGTTTCCTATTTCATTGTTCACTCACATTCAATAGAACTTTTTTGCCATCTCCTGTAAAAGGAGAACAGAGTCAAGACAATGGGATAGACAAAAGCAAAGTAAACTGAGGTGCCAACTTCTGAGCTCACCTGTCTCAATTTCTCCCTGTGAGGGAGGGATGGATTTGTGGAGGTGGGTTAGGCCTCAATCTCAGAAATAAGTTGGCTCAGATCCCCAGTTGTTTACTAATATTTTGCATCACTGAAGAGAAAATAATTTAGCTTAAAGGTTCTCATTCTGTAGGAAGATATTGCCTAAAATGCAGGAAAGTGTAAGGATAATATAAAGGGGTATATGTAAAGAAACTGACATATATTTCTTAAATAAGGTGTCACATAATCATACTTATTGATACTATTATTATCTATATATTTGAAGTTTATTCAATTTTTATATTTCACAATAAGCATTGAGCTGCTTAAGCGAAGAGGTTAAGAGTTACTCACTTTTGAATCCCTAGCTCCCAGTATAGTGCCCAAAACATAGCACATGCTCACCAAACGATTATTATTGTCAGTACACCACTTCAACCCAACATGTTATGGTTCTAATTTGTTCGTTATTAAAACATTGGTAAATATTAGTAAAACTATTCTGTGCAATATTTTAATTGTAAATACATGACATTATGCATATGTCAAAACCCATAAAACTATGCAACACAAAGATTCAGTCTTAATGTAAACTACAGACCTTAGATAATATTGTGTAAATATCTTTTCACCAGTTATAACAAATATATCACACTAACGCAAACGTTAAGACAGAAAACTTCTTGCATTACAGGGAAAAGGGGTGTTTGGAATTTCCCTGTGTTCTATGCTCTGATTTTCTGTAAACCAAACAGTGTTCTAAAAAAAGAAAGTTTATTAATTTACAAAAATTTTAAAAATACAATACCTAAATGAAAGTTATTGGATGAGACCAAAAGCCAATTATGTATTGCAGGAAAACTAATGAATCTGAATATATACCAATATAAATATTATAAAGTGAAACAGAGAAAAAAAGCCTGAAAATAAAGATAGTCTAAATTATGTCTGAAACAACATTAAATATTCTAATTTATTTGTATTTGGAATACCAGAAATAAGGAAAGAGAGAAAAAAATATTTGAAAAAAAGTGGCATAAAATTCACTAAATTTTTATGAAAACTAGGAACATACAGATACAAAAACTTTAATGAATTCCAAGAAGAAACCCAGATAAAACCACACAAGGGTCATACTCAAAAGGCTGAAGCACTGTGATAAGGAAACTAGAAAAAAAGGATGTTACATGTGAGAAAGAAATAATAAATCAGATTTATTTTTAGAAATCATATGAGCCAGAAGACAATAAAAAATCTTTCAAGTGTTGAAAGAAAACCTCATAAACATGGAATGCTTTTACCTATGAAAATATCTCTGAGAAACAAAAGTGAATTTTAAACATAGGAAAATTTAGGTTGGAGAAAAAGTAATTTACCATTACTTTCAATGGCAAGAACTGCAATTAGTTTTGCACCAATGTAATAATTAGAGATAAATTTTTGCCAATATATCTACACTATGGTAAATATTGTAAAATATTTTTCCAAGAAGAAAATGACAACAGGTGAAAATTTTGATTTATAAAATAGAAATATTAGCAAATTGAATTCACATATCCATAAAAAGGCTAGTATAGCATGCCTAAGAGGGTTTTATTTCCGATAACACAATTGGTTCTATATTTAAAAATCAATGAACATAATTTTTACCATTAATACACTAAAAAACAAAATTCATATTATAATGCAAATTGACAGAAATATTTTAAATAAAATTCATTATGTATTCTTAATTAAGGAAAAACAACTTTCAGAAAACTAGGCATACAAAAGAACTTCCACAACATGCAGATAATATCATACTTAATTGTCAGACTGAATGTTTTCTACCAAAGATCAAGAAAAAAATAGTATGCTTGTATCATTGTTATTCAATTATTCACTGTGTTAATACAAAGGAGAGAAAAAACATATGTGTGTATATATATATATACACATTTATATACACACACGCACATATACACATACATATATGAATGGAAGGAGCAAAACTGTGTTTACTGATTGATAAAATCACAAGAAACTGGCAAAGAAGCTATGAGAACTAGTAAGTAAAGATAGCAAGATCACCTGTTATGAGGACAATATGCACGATTCAACTGTATTTCTACAAACTAGCAATCAACAATTTGAAATAAAAATGTAATAACTTTAACAATAGATCCAAACACATAAAATGTATTGGTATAAACTTAACAAGAGATGTGTAATATATTCACAAGGAGAACTATAAAACATCACAGAAAAATGAACGAATAAACCTTAAATAAATGGAAAGCTATACCATGTTCATGAAGCAGAAGACTCAACATTAAGATGATAGTTCTCCAGATTAATCTACATATTAAACAAAATTATTAAAAATATCCCAGCAGACTTTTTGATATAAACAGGCTAAATTCTGAATTGATATGGAAGTATAAAGACCTAGAATAAACAAAACAATTTTGAAAAGTGAAAAAAGCTAAAATACATAAATTCCCATTTCAAAAATTACTGTAATGCTACAGTGATCAAGACAGTGTGTTATTGGTGTAAGATTAGGCATGTAGATCAAAACAAAATAGACACTCCAGAAAAATACCCATGTACATGGTCAATTAATGACAAATGTGTCAGAATTTCAATAGGAAATGGATTCAATTTTCAAAAGACTGAGTTGATGCAATCAGATATCTACATGTGAAAAAATATACCTTAATGCTTACCTCACACCATATAAAGCTAATTCAAAATGGATCAGACTATAGTATAACAGCTAAAATTAAACATTAGAATGTGCACAGAAGTTTTATACCTAATTGCCTACAATTATCTATCAACTAGTGAATAAACACATTTTCCTTCATCTATACACTAGAATACCACTCAGCAATAAAGGGAATGCTATATACAACAACATGAATTTACCTTGAAAGAATTATGGTATGTGAAAGACATCCAGCACAGAAGTCAATATTCTGTATGATTACAATTACATGAAATCCTAGTAAAGTAAGTAGTACCTTCAAGCAGATCATTGGTTGCCAGTCGTGGCGTATATTGGAGAAGAGATGTACTGCAATAGAGCATGAGGGAATATTCTTGCATAATAGATATATTCTATATTTTGATTTTCATAGCAATTACAGAAGCATACACTTAAATTTGTATACTGTATGCATAGAATTGCTGAAATTTAGATAATCTAACATCATATGTTGTAAAATATAATTTCATAAAAGGATTTTTTGAAGTGTTTATGCATGATTAGATTTCTACCAGCAATGGATAAGCCTTTCAGATTCTCTAAATCCTCAGCCAGACTTGGTGCTGAATGACATTGTAAGTAGCCAATCTGAAAGATATAAAGTTATATCTAAAGTGTACTTAACTACTTTTCCCTTATTACTAATGAAGATGAATGTCATTGCAGCTGTTTATTGATCATTTTCACATATACTTATTAAAAGGGTTCTTTCAATTTTTTATTAACTTCATTATAGGTTTAATCTTTTCAAATTTATTTGTAGAAATTATATTTTGGACACTTACTCATCAAATATGCATATTTCAAATATGATTTTTGCTTTATCGGCCTTTTGCTGAACAGCTGTTTAATCCATTCAATCTTTATTTTTATAATCAATTTTTCAGTTCAGATTTTCTATTTAGGTAAAATATCTTCTGCTTAGGTTCAAAAAGAAATTCAATCTTTCCCAAGTAACTTAAATGTGAAACCAATTTTTAATCAATTGAAATAGAATATTGGTTGTGAAATGGGGTAGGGATATAAATTTCTGTATTTTCTTCCTAACCCTTTGTACAAGCCAAACGTATAAAAAAGAAATTCATTTGCTTATCCACAATGCCAGTTCTGTCATATTAATTTCCACATACATGTGGATATATGTCTGAACTTTGTTTCACAGATCTAGGTATCTATTTCTATGCCATTATTATACAATTTTAATTACTATTTCATAAACAAATTGCTATACCCTCTTATAATTTTGATACAGAAATTTCTACCACTTTAACTATTCTTGCCTCCTCTTCTAAATAATTTTGACATTAAAGATCCATTTCTAAATAATTTATTTAGGGACTCTAATTTATCATTGCTTGTATTTTATTTTTATTGAGATGTTTGTTAATATATGTAGTCTACTATGCTGCAAGAAATGGATGTCTGAAGACAATCTTAAAAACACTTATAATGAGATGGAAAAACTTCTAGTCCCATCAGGTTTTCACATTTTTCAGTTTATGAAGAAAATTTCACCTTTTTCCCCCCTCAAATAAATTCATATGGGTAAATTTGATGATAGTTTAGCCATACAGAACATAATGAAATCTGCTTAAATTTAATTCAATGATTTTAAAATTTATGTGCAAAACCAAAGAAACTTCATTTCAATCTCGAATCTCAGTTTTGATATCACTATTGATCAAATTACCTATATAATCTGTATGTTATTCACATGTCTATATTATTAAATGCCTGGTAGATAAATGAGGTAGAGACATAAATTAAGTTTTATACATACATATGTGCTGTGGTTGGAGGGGTTTTACAAGAATAGGAACTTCATATAGTCATTCTAATTAATTGAAATAAAATGCACATCAAGAAGATGCTGAAATAAAGTAGTGGTCATGAAATAAAAGGAAAAAAGATCCCTGCCCTTTAAATACTAGTAATTTAAATGTAATTGATTAAATTAGAAAAAATGATCTTGAAATCACAGTTCAAAATGAGATCTAATAGAATTTATTTACTCAGATGTGGTGTCACCTGCAACATGTTCTGATATCAAATTGCTTATTTAAAAACTTCATATACCTTTTAAAAAATAACTTTAGAATAAAATCATGGGATTTGGCCTGCTCTACGTAAGTAATACAGTTGATAACTTTTGGGTCACTTACCTGATTTAATTTGCTTTTTAAATTATTTTACTTATTAATTCATGCAATGCTTATTAAAACAAAGAAATACAGTCATCTACCAGAAAATAACTTAAATATAATTAAGGTTATATAAAGATCATAGTCATTTTCTGATTATATGAAATTTGTATTTCCCTTTTGCCATCTGCAATCCTATTATAATATGCTTCAGGTGTACTACTCTTTCCAAAAGACTTCAAATTTCTCATAGTCCACCCTCACCAAGATAACCCTCCTGCTTTCCTGCTCCATTTTGCCTGCAATCTAACAGTGTCTATAAGACCCCAGACCTCGCACATCTGGCACTCCAGCATGGGGAAGGGTCAGGTAGCTTCATGACGCATAGTGTAAATATACCTCACTAATTTCCTAAGGAGGATCCACCTACAAATCTTACCAGTATCCTGTCTACCTAGTCCCCTAAGGGAATGGGGGATAAGGGCATTCATAGCTGGTGAATTTGGTTTTGTCCTATATTATAATTCATCTGCTCAGAAGTTAGAGTTTAATCACCTATAATTCAAGCAATATATTTTACAGTAGACTGATAACAGCTCATGATTTATAAACAGCTTCAATGAAGATTAAGTCATTTAGTAGGCAAAATTTTTGCTAGATTCTTCAGAATTCATTTTCACCACAGAAAAAAAGATACAATGTAGCTTGATACTTTTTACAATGTACCTGGTACAACCTTAAACATTTAATGAAATGGAAATATCTTTATCATTGTTGCTAACATGGTGATCAATGTTATGCCCACCGGCTTGATACAAAGAACTCAAAGCAAGACAAGTCATGTAAGACCTGGGGTTCCAAGTCCTGGTTCCATCATTTATTGACTTCAGAACCTTAGGAAATCCTGAACTATATTGTTTTCTTGTAAAAAAAGGAGATGGATGTTTACCTGTCTAACGAATAAAATTGTTATTTCAGAAAAATATTAACATCAGGGAGAGTATATTATACACTTTCTATTCTGAGAATTTCAGCATATAGCAATTTTTTCAAGATATTTTTGTCCACAATGATTATTTTGATGTGTTAATATTTTTCATCTAAAGTACATATGCTTTGTTATTGTCATGGGTATATAGATTTTGAAATAATTTTATAATTCAGTAGCTAGATAAGCTCTATTTTATAAAGACTCCAACTTCTATCATACCAAAAGCTTAAAAAATTCTGAATACATTTTAAAGAAAACTGAACACTGTCTAAAACATGAATTAGCTACAGTTCAGTTGCTCCTTTCCTCTATTTAATTTACCTCAATTATGTCACTTGCATTAAGGTAAATAGTATAATTTATTAAAAATGTCAAACTTCACATTTCACTTCCTTGATTGATTTCAGCTATTTAGAAATTATGACATTGTACTTGTTGCCACATTTTAGCAAACACCACAGCTTGCAGCACTTCCACTGTTTTCGGTTTTTAGTTTTTAACTAAAGCAAGGATACTTTAAGATGTGTTACTTTATTTTATATAAAAATTTATAATTTTTAAAAGGCCAACAACTTGACTGTGTTGCTTTTAATGGCATTTCTTTCTTCTCAGAATGAGCAGTATTCCTTTCCCACTGAATCCCAGACAGAAGTTATTCCTTCATCACACAGGATCCAATGTCTGAAAGAGAAAACATACAAAGAGTAGCTATCTGAGAAATAGAAATTCATACATTTTCCTCTTCACGGCAATAGCCATGTTCAGACAATATTTTTAACCAATAAGAATGGTAATAATACAAAACTTTGTTTCACCGAAAAACACACATAATTTTTAAAAATATTGCAAATGTATTTTTATAAATTTGTAAATCATTTTTTATTCAAACTGCCAGCCTCTTTTGAGCTGACTATTGTAACTGATGTAAACTATCCACTGTAGTAGCATGCCACACCATTCACAGATAGAACTTGATTAATGGTAATAATGAAAATAATAGTGTTATATTGTATCTCTAAATAGATCTGAATAAGTTTGATAATCAGGGAAGAGTTGGAATACATTGCTATTGTATTTTTATGTGCCCAATAATTATTAGAACATTTGCAAGTGGTTGGATTCAATCTGCCAAGATAGTACTGTCCTAAGTAAAAACACCTTTTAAAGATTATTATCTGGCCTAGCCAATTATAAGACTTCTAATAGCAACAGAAAATTACCCTTTGTCTTGAATTCATCATTTAGATGTATTATCTACAATTGGTGTTCTTCTACAATGCATTTTTTAAGGGAAATTTCTTTTATTAAGAAAGATGAGATAAGATGAAAAGATAAAAACTTTTCTCACTGATTCTCAAATAATGTCTTTGTCCTGTTAAGATGCCACCCTTTCCAAAATACCAGTCACGGCAGGTTTCCTGTGGGTTAGCTCACTCTCATTACCCCTTTCAATCCCTTTCCCCCTTGCTTCCTTAAACCAGAGGAATCAAAAATGGATTATTCGACTTCCTTGTGCTCATGCAGCTTACAGGGGTGAAAGGTTCATGCGATCTAATTCTGGTCAATAAGATGGAAGCTTAAGTCCCTGTCTCATGAGCAAACATCTGCTCTCATTTTTCTCCGTCTCTTTCTTACTGCCTGAAATGCATATTTGATGTCTGGAAGTGCAGTAATTATGTTCCACTATGGATGAAGACAATGCAAAGAAAGAGAAGAAAGGAAGGAGCCTGCATTTTTTATGAATACATTAAACACTTTTTTTCCAGATATTCTGCTACTCACAGATCACATAGAATCTCAGACAGTGAACTAGCCCTTCTAAAGAGTGAAAAGATGATGAAGGAGAAAGGAAATCGAAGCATAAGACACTATCCATGAGAATCGCTTTCTTGAATTCAACTACAGAGAACTGGAATAGAGACCTTAGAACTATTACAAAGGCCTCTCATTTCATAAAAGAGGAAAACAATGCCCTGCAGTTATAAGCGACATTGCCCATGTCTATGTAGCTTATTTATTTAATGGTGAAGTATAACTGGGTCTCTTGACCATCAATTCTTTCCACTCTCCATATTATCATGTCCAAATGAGCTAAGAATTAGTAAGGCTAGATCTTCAATTTCTCTCCCCTAACACTGTGAACTCGACCACACCATTTGCACACACAGCAGTGGTGTGAGACTTGTAGGTACATGGAGGAATGCACGGGAAAGGGGCTGTGGAGGGTAATTGTGGCATTAGAAAATTTTCTAACTTGTAAAATACTTTTTCCCCCTGTAACAATACCTTTCCCTCATAAATTTTGTTTTTTCTGGCTAAAATACTGCATAAATTCTGCTTTAATATGTGAGAATAAAATAGAAATTAACTTGTTCTATTTTTCCACATTGAGGAAAAAGAGGCATATCCAAATTTAAACAGTGTTATTCTACAATTTCCTAAGTACATGCATATATAGAGATAAGTCTAGATATATAAGAAGACAAGGAGAGGGAGACAGAGAGCTTCCTGACTATTCACATTTAAAAGCTAGGCCTACTACAAAGCTCTGGGTTTATCTCCCTCTACCTTGTTTGTGGTTATTGCCCATCAATAACCTTAGATCCAGGGAAGGGTAAGAATTCTGATGAACACATGGCCAGCATCAGCTGGGCTTGGCATCAGCACTGTAGTTCCTGGACGACTAGAGAAAACAGAAAAATCCACCTAGAGTCCTCAGCAGTCTGGGAAACTTGGCAGGTCATGCAGCAAAGTATTCAGTCCACAGGAAAATGAGATTGTGTATTAACTTATTTATTTTGGATAGTATAATGCTTTGTTGGTTTTTTCTCTGGGAACAAATAACAAATTGTTTAATTGAAGTATAATATGCTATAGCAGATGCTATTGATGTGTAACCTACATTTTCTCCACCCACTCCAGAAGTCACGTGCAGCTGTTGTGAGCAAGGCTATACACGTTGATGGTGTTTGTTGATCATTTGGTGTGTGTTGTTGATTGCCGTTAGCCTTAAACAGAACACATTAAAAAAAGACTTGGCTTATAATTTTCATTCTGCCCTTTTTCTTAGGAAATTTATGCAACTTCTCTGAGTCTCTGATTCACCACACATTAAGCAGAATTATTATTAATTTTGCTACCTTATATCCACTGCAGCATGCAGGCAAGCAATGTGGCTAATATATATGAAAGTACTTAGAAAACTATGAATTAGCCTACAAATATAAATTGCTGTCAGGTTCCTTTTTTATACTCTTTCAAAATGTCTTGAGTTTGAGGCCAGTGCAATTCTGTGCAGAACAGAAGGAAATTGTTCAGGCAGATTCAAGTTGAATATAATTAGCACAAGGGTATTTCCAAGAGGTGTCTTAGACTATATTTAACTCCCTCGTAATCTCCATCATTATCAGCGTTACTTTGATAAAAAATTATTTGCTAGGGAAAATTATATAGAATGTAAATAAGATTAATTTTAGAAATAAAAATGTGTTAAACACGTTGACGTACATCATTTAATAAAAAGGCATGCATTGTTCTTGCTATGCAAATGCAGTTTTAAAACAAGACCTTCTAGTCAATTCTCTCTGAAACAGAATCCCTGAACTGCCATTGAGCTAAGAGCATAGGTTCAGCAATTATTCTGCCCGCTTACATGTTCTGGAACCATGACAAACCAGGTCCTTACACTAATAAAGGCACTGCTATGGATTACTATCACAAGCAGGCTTAGCAAAAATTAAATTTAGAAAGGAAAGAATATGGACCATTCCTTACTGGAAATAAATGAAGTTGCTTTTCTTTGAGAATAAGGAAGATAGTGGCTGACAATTGTAAAAGGTGTTTCCAAAGTAAATCCATCTTGAATTGATTCCCCACCACCTGACTGTTCATATTACAGCCTTGTCTGCCATGGGGTTGCTTCTGGTTTACTTGATACAACAGAGAGCATGAGACTACCATAACTTTCAAGGCAGTCATCTGAAAACCTTTTCTGTAAACAGCGAGAAATTAAATATTTTAGGCTTTGTGGGTCATAAGGTTTCTGTCACAAGTACTCAACTCTGTCTTTGCAGTGCAAAAGCCTCATAGGCAACTTTGAAAGTAGGCAATGTTCTACATGATGCCAGAGACAGTACAAAAAGAATGAGTGGGACTGTGTTCCAATAAAACTTTATTGAACAAAACAGACAGCTTCCCAAATTTGGCCTCTGGGCTGTAGTCGGCTGATCTGTGCCCTAAGGCGTGCAGCTCCTAGAGATGCTACCCTGCTTGAGAGTGATGTTTATTTCATTTCTACACCTGAAGCTATTAAAGCTTGTGGATATTGATGCTGCAGTTTTACCTGGACTGCTATTCCAGAAGCAGGTGTCTTTTACATGAGCTACAAGGAATTGATCACAATAGTGTGTATCCAACTTTTTCCCTACCACCAGCTAGTCTTTCTCATTCTGTCCTTATCACACCTAGATTGAAATTTCACACAAATGTTTAAACTCCTCCAGAGTTCATGCTCAATGACAACCTACTTGACTACTTCTTGAATGATAGAAAAACAAAAACAGTACTTTCTCTTTTAGGCCCCACTGTCCTTTTTACTCCAAGAAAGTAATAAAGTCCTCCTTTTCCTTTGCTTGTTCCTGCCAATGATAGTGTGGGACAACCACCAATGTCTTGCACAACTTTCCTATTGTTGTGCTTCTAGCTCAGCATCTCCCCCCAGAGTTCACTCAGCAAATTTTTCATCAAAGCTTTTGCTGGAGAATATCACTTTTTTAGTTTTGTTTGAGTTGTTCAAGAATCTACAGGAGAAGGATCTAGGCTGAGTGATCTAGCTTGAAATGCCTGCCTCCATCCTCACAGAAGCTGGGGCAGATAATCAAGGTGCATAATGAATACAGAAAAACTTCCAAGAACATGGCTTATGTTTCTTTTCATTTAACTATAAGGTCATTTTCATTCCCTGAGAAGGTAAAATTCATCTTCCCTTAAGATGAGCTATTGATTGGTTTATACTGATCTTTCCCTGAGGAAGAATCTAAGACCCCAGAGAAGCTGACGGAAGAAGAAGCCTACCTCTCCTAACAAAAAGTTTGAAAAAATAGTCTTCTCTTGGTTTCACAATTGCCTTGGATCTCTAATTTAAGCATTATAACACCAGGGTATCTTGTCATCTAGGGAGAGAAAGATAAAATTATCAGGAGCACGTGATAATATATAATACATTCTCAAATGCACCCTGCAAAACTCATTAAATATCCTCTAGTCTTCTCTAATTATCCCAGTGGCCTATCAGCAGTTGCTTATATCATAATAAAAAAAGATATTTTTAACTGGCAAATGTTCAAGCTTTCATAAAATTATTTGGGGGCAAGAATTTCAGTTTTTTGCCTAATAAAAAGATTTCATGTACAGGAGATTCAACATAAGGTAGCAAAGAGCTTTGATTATTATATTTCAGAGCCTGGGAGTCAAATGCAAAAGTTAAAAGAAAATTCTGTTCCTCTGTGGGAGAACACTCTGCAGAACAAAGACCTTTTACTACCCAGGACTTTTCTGAGTTTTAGATGTTGATTTTCCTTACTTTTCTTTTCAAGATCAGAATGTCTCTATTAGTGCCTTTTAGACAGGAATATCATGCAGAGAATTGAAAGGGCACCACAGACTGGAAAACACGACTTATTGTATAGATTACAAGCATTGCAATTTATTTAATTATAAAGTTATTCCTATTCACATATTTTGCATTGGCTAACAATCTGTTGAAACCCCCAAAACTGAGTAACAAAAGTGAAAACGGAGTTGATAATTTGCCTAAAGACTCTACAATATTGAGCTTTCATCTCTAAAATGGGGGAGGGGAGACAAAGAGGAACATGTGACTTTGTATGCTACTAAATGTATGTGTTTTCAAAATGTATAATAGATTTATATATATGCATATATATATAATTCTGATTATATATACACATTTATATATAATAGTGATTATATATACACATTTATATATAGGCATATGCACAAAAGAACCATACATATGGATGGCTCTGTGGTTTCTATTTGTATATATAATAGAAAGATATATAGGTAGAGTTTTTCATACTTTTGTCAAATCTATGGCTTAAGCATTTAAAATTTTTCTATTTTAATTAAAATTAAGGCATTAGAATGAAACATGTGCAAAGAAAAATATTGGAGCTTTATAGAAGCTTCAAATCCTGAATATAAGGGGCAATTCTAGTTATGAATACTGATATATTTTAATTTTGTATGATTGACTTATTCTATTTAAATTTAAATAGAATATAATACACTTCTGAATTCTTTCTTATTCCTTCAGGGAAAGGGAACTAGTATGAAGTTATATTGAGGTGTGAGAGTAAGAATGGTAGCCAAATAATAAAGTTTTCACAGATCTACTTGTGCCAAACTTGTCTCTCACAAGAGACAGCTAACGTTTCTGTAAGACATAAAACATTGTCAGCCTCTACTGTCCAAATAAGCTTCCCTAGGAGTTTTGTGTTGAAAGAAAATATGACAGAGCATCCCTGATGATCACTGACTAAATTTTAGAAGCTGACAGTTGTGTCAGCATATGTGATATGGGTGTTGCTGCTGTGGCTGCCAAGAAAAACTCTGTCATGGAAGACCTAGCATTTATAGCAATGGTTAGTGTGCCATTGCCAGGGCAAAATCACAGTACAGGAACCAAAATGTTCCAGCACATCTGCTCCCAGGAAAAAGCAAAATCCGCAAGTATAACTGGGGCAAAACACTTGCAGTGACTGTGAGAGCCCTCCGAGAAAAAAGGCACAGGGCAAGTGTAAAAATAGGCTAGTTAGTCCTAAGAGGAGAGCCTTGCCAAATTTTCACAGAGAATATGTATTTCTCCCCACTTTGTGTTTGGCGACAGTGAGCAGAGAGGATTCCCTGTTTCCTCTCTTTGACTATAAAGGCAGACGCCTCTTAGAAGAAAGAGTGTCTATTGGAGCTCTCGGTAGCTACTGCTGGAAAAAGCAAGAGAAAAGAGTCAGGTCAAATGTAAACCCTTCTTATGGAACCAAGGGTTAGATATGGTTCCTAACCATGACCTAACAGTAGTGAAGGGAAAGCTCTGCTTAATACAAATGAATGAAAAACAACAAACAACTTTTAGGGTCTGTTATATTTGGAAGAAAACTTATTATAGTGACTAAAAACATGAGCTCTGGAATCACATACCTGAGTTGTTACAAAGCTTCAGGCAAATAACTCACCATTTCTAAGTGTATAATCTTGGGGCTGTTGAGACTAAAATAAAAAAAAATGCATGTGAAGTTATTTTTTAGCATATTTGGAATATAGTAACCCTTTTGTTAAAGTTACATATTGATATGACTAGCACTCTTTGCAGAAAAAAGTAAATGGATAGGCACTTAAAATCTCTACTACTTCCACGTATATAGTAATTCAGGAAATAATGACAAGGTGCTCATATTTTAATTCATAATTAATAACTATTTGTAATGGTTTCTCACCTTGAACAATTCCTAATAATTCTTATTAATAACTGATTATATCCAATAAGAAATAGGTTTCAACTTTTAGAAAAAGGCAGTGACGGAGGAAACTAATACAAACAAGTAATGCAATTTGGATTTGGATGACTTTATTTCCTCATCTATTGATTGTTTGAATGTAATTTTTGGCGCGCGCGCACACACACACACACACACACAACCAACCACCTGTTCCTGTTGACTTTTTATACTTAATTTCCTTTACCTAAAATTATAATTTTAGATTCCATTGACAGATTGTCCTATTGTTAATGATTTATGTTCATTTTTAAAAGATACCTTTATGTATCTCTGAATCAATCTTTCTCAATACAAATGATTTTATGTTTTCCTGAGCACTCTCAGTTACTTCATAACAAACTGTGACACTTCACATTTTTCCCATAGGCAATTCATAAAATCTGTCACTTCCCTTCTTGACATTTTCTGTAATATTTTTACATGGGGCTTTACTTGTGAGGTCATTTGTAAGAAATGTCTCTAAAAAGTATCATTATGCATTTGAGTAAGTCTTATGGCTGATGCAAAACCACTGTGGCTCTCTTTACAGGGGTTTTTGTTTAATGGCTATTTTTTGAGGACTCTATTGCCTGTAAACCTGTGACCCATATGTAGCTTTTGGAGACGTGTTCAAAAATAACAATTAAACGAGGAGTTCATTTCTTTCTAAAAGTGGAAAAAAAAGTGTCTTCTCACATTTCCGAAGATTTTCACATAGATCTGTCATCTCATCATCTAGGAAACAGGGCCTAATATTTCCAGTGCATGCCATAATTTTTAGAGTTAAGTCTTTGAAAAGACATGGTCAAAAGATTAACTTCAGAAAGGTGCTAATTGACTGCTTCCAAAGGACAGGGGCAAAAAAAAAAAAAAAAAAAAAAAAAAAAGAAAATTTCATTATTGTTATTTTAGACTTTTGTATGTAGAATTACTAAAATGACCAATATTTTCCAGGACAGCTGTGTTCACTCCTTTCCCATAAGTACACAACTGTCAGACTCTGTACTCTACTTTTTGGCCGAAATGTTGTCTCTGTTAGCATAATTGCAGCTGAGGCTGCATGGTATTTTCTTTGTCAACACTTTAATATTTGACTTTCGATGCCTAGACTACTCAAGAAGTACATAACCAAAATCTTTCTTGGTCAGATACTCACTACAAGGTAGAACTTTTTTTGCCATCTTTGCTTTGTTCATTTATCATAAAAAAAGAAGCAGGCATTTGTGCAGCTTTTTCCCATTTTAGTTTTCCAAAAACCTGACAGGAAAAAGACAACAAGGTAACTGAAAATTGGTATTTTTCTCTTCTTTTTCTACTAAATAGGAAAAAAAAGTGTATTAGAAATTTGAAATGCCTGTTAGTTGGAGACACAGAATGTTGCCTTGGTTCTGAACAGCTTTACATTCCTAAGGTACACCTCAGCAAGTAAAAACGTACCACTGGAGCAGCCGCAGCCAGCTCTGCTTCGATAGAATATCCTACCCCTATTTCTTCTGCTCTCCCACATTCACTGTCTTTTTATTGGTGAGCTAAAGAGGATGAGTGAGACAGGCTAGAAGAGGTTGTTCCACTCTGGGGTAGTACCCTCCCCATTTACATTCCAATTCTCAGTCACTGAGTAAGTTTTAGACAATCATCTGGGTATTGCAGGAATTTTGTTGTACTTTATCATTCCTAGAATGCTGAGAGCTGTGACTTTATGACATCCAGCTTGTCAAGTGTAACAAAGGCAGGACGTATTTGACATGTGAAGAAAGAGTGTATCACAGGCCTACAGCAAAGCGGATGAAACAGTAATAAAATAACAAGTGTCATGTAAGATTAACTGGGACATATACACCTCTCCTAACATGATCTCAGTTCACTGCTATCTAGGCTCATAAAAGCTGCATCGGAAACATGGAGGAAGGCTCCATGGTTCAAATACAATTGTATTGCCTCCAGAAAAACCTTAATTAAATTTCAAACAATGGGATTTGTGTTAACAGAAACGTAATTGCTGATAATTGCTCCCATTCAGCATTATTTATTTTTTATCAAGTGAAACCTAGTTATTGCATCCTCCCATGCTAGCCTCAACTAATCTTTCATTTGGCACACAGACACTTTGAGAGTCACGTAAGGTGCCCTGCCTTCATCCTCAAAGGCAGTTGGCTCTCATCCATGTCAAAATGTACATTGTCCTCTTCAGTGATATGGAAGTCTATTCAGGCATAGTGATTCATTGTGGTTATACTCCATCACTCTATTATGCCAGCATTTTACTTAATCATTGTCAGCCAGGTCCACCCATTTTTGCTCTTGCCCTACTACCTTCACACTCATGAATGTAGCAGATGCAAGGATGCCATTAATGCTGGTCAATTTTTTTCCTGGATTGCAGATGGCCGAGCTATATTTATTCATGAGGAAGCCTCAAATTTTATATTTTAACAGAGTAAAAACTTCCACCCTGAACGAATCTTGAAATTACTGATCTCTTAATTTAACATACGTTTAAAAAATAAATTTGGATGGAGGGTGTTATTTTCCCTTTCCCTCAACTGAGCTATTGTTTTAAGACTACTTTTCTAGTTTTATCAGAAGTAAGAATTCTCCTCTGAAGAGTGTATTGTATTTTTTGCTTCCAAAATGAGTCTTAGCCTGTGTCTATGCAACCAGGTACAAATTTTAAAAATTGATAGAGACAGTTTAATTTCTGCTAACATATATTCCCCATTTAATGTGTGCTTCTGAGAGTTCTAAATAATTTGCCTTTTTATATTACCCCCTGACAAAAGGTGTTAATTTGTCCCAATTTTACAGACGAGGAAACTGTATCTCAGAATGGTTAGGTTGGCTTGAGGTTCCATTATGTTCAATACACCTAAGTTTGGGCCTCAGAATAATATGTACTTCTTGGGTGACTCTGGAGAACTACTTAAACTGAGGTTTATATCCCTTCTCTGAAAATATAAAATAAAAATAACCACCTCCAAGTTCTCTTGAGAGTAAAATGATTTAATATCTGCAATATGTCTGGCACACAATATATACTCGATAAGTGGTAAATATGATGGTCACAGCAATTACAGATAGATATAAGAGGAAATATATTTTATGTGTGTGGCTTTGCATTTATCTACTTCACACCAATTACCATCTTAAATTAACCATCCTCCCTGTAGAACTAACTAGTTTTGTTAGCGTTGTATAAATATTTCCTTCGGGTTTCAAATGCATATTTTTTTCATACATTTTATGATCAGAAGGTGAGGTCAGTTCCTTGTTCACTCCCACACATGCCTTCCAGGAAATTGTTTTCTATATGAAAAATAAAATAAACTTACAAAAACAATGCTGCTCCTCCTTCAAGGTTTATATTACCCAACCACATCATCCTCCCCTCTCTTTTCAGTATCTTTTTGCACCAAACTCTTGGTTATTAATTTTCATTTGTGTAGTATCTGGCTTCATATCTTATCTTCTTCCAGTATCCTAGAGCACTTGAACTTTCTAAAGCCTCAACTATTGATAATTCTTCCTGTTCATCTTTAATGATATTCTTGTGCACTGTACATTATTCAAAGTTGTCACATCTCACTCAGCTCCACTCCTGAAATCAACAAGTCCCCCATCCTTCTCCCTGACTGCAGCTTCCCATCCTTTACACAAAAAATATTGAAACTCATAAAGGTCTTAAATTTATTTTGGTCCCCAGTTATGAATCATGCAGCCTCCTGCTGGCTTTCTGTCCTTCGTATTCACTGTACATTTCATGGTCCATCAGCACTACTACTGTCTAACAGACCCCTTAATCCTCTGATACTTGTATTCTGCTCCCACAGCCCCATCTCACAACTCCAAATGCAACGTTGGTCAGAGAAACCACAACTGGACAGATTGTTTTCACAATAAATCCATGATCACCAACCACAAACAAATTCATATATGGAATCTCAAAGCTGCCAGGCCACTTTGCTGTTCTAGAAATCATGTGCTTTCATAGCTTTTATCAACTAAGATGTTTGCTTCTTTCCTCAAACCTTCAAGCTCTCCTCCACTGTTTGTGTTAATACACTGTGTCCATGTCATATTTCATAGAGAAATCAAAGTCATCAAATTGGTTTATTCCTCAACTCCCTGACACCAATCTTCTGCTTCTTCTGTCCTTTCAAAAAGAGTTTTCCTCTATTTCTCCATAACTGTTTTTCTAATGTGTGGTAAGTCTCTCTTTTTTTCCCATCTTTTCAGGAATCTTGTTCCACTGAAAAGCAAATAAAAAGCCTTATAGACTTTCTTAAAGACATATAGACTGAAAACTCTTATAGACTTTCTTTGCTCATTCTTTAATCTTTCTCTTCATATGAAATGTTTTCTATCATTATTTAAATGTGGTCTTGCCTCTCCCAATAACATTTAGTAAAATAAAATAAATATCCTCTTTAAACACTCTGTCATTTTTCCAGACTTTTCTCTACCAACTTGTCTAGTAGAATTTCTTGAATTATATTTGCCTAACCGGGTGCCTTTGCTCCCTTAACTATTTTTCAGGCTTCACTTCCAAATCAGCTCCTAGTTCCTACTACCTACCACGTAACCACTCTGATGTTGTCAACAATTCTGTGCATTTTATCATTCAATATATGTATTTCAATCTTGGCACAATTTGATCTTTCATGAGCATTTGACAGAACTGCTCAGTTTCATCTTATTAACAAACTCTGTCATATTCACCCCTTTGTCCATTTCCTTTTCTATGTCCCCCTTTATCAAACATCAAAATGCTGGTGATTCTTTGTCCTGAACTCTCCTCTTTTTCTCCATGTGCCTTATTTCCCTTTTTGATCACTTCCATCCCTAACTAGTGACTGGAAAGTAGATATCACGTATAACAAGTAATTGTAGACTGTGGGTTCTATGGTTGAAGGGTAAAAATCAAACCCCACAGACTGAAATCTGCTTTGCTTTGCAGAAGGATTCAAACATTGCAGAGCAGTCCATTTTTTGCATGATCCACTGCTGTGGGGTATTTGCATTTTGAAAATCCTTGAAAATTATGTGCTTTTATATTTGAGTTATTAGATTTAGAGCTTTCACCTATTTTTCAGAATAAGATTCATAAAATCCCCAAACAGTTGATAATGCTGCAAAGCCATTTAACATAAGACCTCATCCTTGGGATAAAGGCATATTATTATAACTCAATCACTGGAGGACCTAAAGATCATCAAATACCCAAGAATCGTCATAACCAGCCAGTTTTCTGACTTACAAATTTTGGAAAACCACATAAAACTTTAACAGTAAATTAAAATTTAACACATCCACAAACACATATGCACATGCACACACATATATACATACACGTATACACATATATGTATAGATATATGTGTATATGTGTATGTATATGTGTATGTGTGTGTATATATATGTGTGTGTGTATATATACATACATACATATATATATATATATATATATATATATATATATATATGCAGTAGGAGGAAAACGGAACCACCACAAGCATCATTCAATCCTGCTCCTTTTAAAAATGTTTCTGTCCCAAATCCCTAATAAATCTATTTTTTTCAAATTGGAAAAAAGGTTCATATGAGAAAAACTAGTAAGTTTTGGAAATAATTATATAACATCCATGATCTTTATTTTCAAAAAATATTCATTTTAAAAATACATAACAGGATTTTTCCAGTTTGAGTTCAACAAAAATGTTCCTTCTAGTAAGTTGACTTTAACTTTGCTAATCAATTAAGCTACTGTGATCTTTTTTGTTGAAGGAATCCACTGTGAATCTGCTCTGAACAACATCTTTGTGTACAGCCTAGATATGATTATTTGAAAGGAGCATGCATTCCGGATCAATAGTTCTTAGTTCCAATGTCAGCTCTGTCTTTTGCCAGTGTGCAAGTCTCTGGGATGTTAGACACTTCATCTAAAGAGTCATAAGATATTAAAGTTTGAAGCGACCATTTAAAGTCATCCACCTTAATTTCTTCTCCACCATCCATAACAACACAGCTCAAGTTGGCACTTTCAGTGAAAATCTTCGCAAGAGGCAAAGTATCAATTGCCTACATTTATCAATTGCCTGCTATATGTCAGTAATTTTGCTGAGAGATTTCACATAGGTTATAATTACTCATTTTTAAACAATTTTACAAGTGAGAAATCTGAGGCCTAGGAAGTTTGCATTACTTAAAGTTGTACTGCAGTTAATAAAATGTCATGACCTGATCCCAAGGTCGTCTTATCTCCTTCCAAAAGCAGCATTCTTTCCACAATGCCACATTATATTTTTGAAGAGTTTTAAGTTCATACTAGAATAGATTCAAGTGTGTTTTTACACGACCTACACCTATTGATCTAATTCTCCACAATAAAGCAACTTAAAATATTTCTTATCTTTTACTTCATAATAGTAAACAACCCTCCAACTATCTACCATTATCTGATGTGTTAATTTGCAGAGGGTGCATGGCTGCACTCTTTATAACTTAGGCTGCCTGGATTGTCTTATCAACCCCTTTACTTATCCAAAATATATTATCTGTCAATTAAGTTTTCCAAAATAATCATTTTATATGATCTCTGCATTGTTTTTTAAAATTCACACCTTTCTTAACTTTCTGCAATCTGACATCTACTTTCAGGATTTTATATAATACACTTTATTAGAGTTACTACTTATTTTCTAAATCGATAAATTTAATAATTTTTATTCTGTAATTTTGTTGATTTTTTGTAATACTTCATACTCATTTTAAAAATTTTATCGATTTAGAATTACAAGTATACTTGTGTTAGTGGATGATATAGTTTGGCTGCGTTGCCACCCAAATCTCATCTGAAATGTAGCTTCTATAATTCCCATGTGTTGTGGGAGGTATGCAGTGTGAGATAGTGGAATCATGGGGGCGGTTTCCCCCATACTGTTCTCATGGTAGTGAATAAGTCTCAGGAGATCTGATGATTTTATAAGGGGTTTCCTCTTTCAGTTGGCTTTCATTCTCTCTTGGCTGCCTCCATGTAAGATGTGTCTTTCACCTTCCGCCATGATTGTGAGGCCTCCCCTGTCACATGGATCTGTGAGTCCATTAAACCTCTTTTTATGAATTACCCAGTCTTAGGTATGTCTTTATCAGCAGTGTGAGAACAGACTAATACAGTGGATATATTGCATAGTAGTAAAGCCTCGGCTTTTAATGTACCCATTACTGAAATTGTGTATATTGCGCCCAATAGGTAAGATTTCATCTCTCAGCCCCCTCCTACACTCCCCTACTAATTGGAGTCTCCAATATCTATTATTCCATTCCGTATGTCCATGTGTACCTATTGTTTAGCTCCTACTTGTTAATGAGAACATGTGGCTTTTTACTCTGAGTTATTGCTCTTAATAGCCTCCAATTCCATCCATGTCACTACTTATTTGCTTAAAGTACTTTATGGCTATTGCTGGACAGTGTACAAATTGACAGGAAGTGAATCTCAGGTGGAACATTAAGGGAGGAAGAATGCAATAACCAATGGGTTATACATGTCACAATTATATAAATAAATAGTCTTCAAACCAAAGACTGCCTTGGAGAGACAGCAATTTGTATGTTGTATTATACTCCAAATTTATCCCCCAAAGATAGGAATCATGCCATTCGCCTTCATCCTCCATGTGATAGGTGTCTGGCTAAGTATTTCTTGAACACTCCTTATTTTTCTCTTGTGTTTTTAGCCGTTTTTGTTCAAATTTTAGTGTATTGAAGTCAGTTACATTTAGCTCAAAATTTACTGTATACCCAAACTGCTATTATTCTTGATAACAACATAAGAAAAACAATGCTTATTTGCCTATAACCATGTAGAGAGAAAAGTCCCTATTTTTAGGCTCTCTCTTCATCTGCTTCTTTAGCTATTACAAAGCAACTACATTTCTGAAGATATGAATCATTTATTTTTAGAAGTCCTTGAAGTTCATGAGTAGAATATTTAATAATTATGCAGATAGACATGGATATAAAGCCCTCCAATCTGTGCCCTAATCTTTTTCCAATTCCTTAAATGCAGTCACTGCCCAGTACATTAGATTATTCAAAACTACTACATCATCTAGTGCTTACAGATTCATAGCCTTAAGGCATTTTTCTGTACCATTTATTAAGGGTGAAAGTAATTAGGAGACAGAATTGAGAAAATGGATGTTGTCTCTTTGGTTAAATATTGAGAATTTTTGTAAAAGATTGCAGAGGAATAATCCAATGAGAAAGTCGAGGTGATATGTATGGCACACAGCTGCAAATGATGAAATTCATTTTTCTGGTGCCAGGCCTAAATTCTGGCAGAGTGTATGTTGTCTTCAACTCTCAATATGTGCTCTACTTTTCCTTCTTCTAAAAAACGTGCATGCATTTCTCTTTCATGCTATTAATTTTGGCATAAAAACAACTCATTTTATTCTCACAATGCAATCTTTAAAAAGTAGTGCTTTTCACTTTGGGAGCACTTTTTCATTTTTTAAATTGTCATTCCAAGAGGAGATGGAAACAGTTGTTCGGTATTAACAGCCTTTTTCTTATTGTTGGAGAACTGGAATACTCAAACCAATGAAGCATTGTTGATGTATGTGTTTCAGCATGGAATCTAAGAAATAGTGATTTATGTCTTGTCCTGTCTCACTTTACTGCAACAGATGTCACTAGAATATAATGGATGGAATAAATTGCCTTAAAAGTAAAATAGCATATACTTTAGGAATTGTACAGAAAATATAGTGTTTGTATTGAAAACACTATAGGGGATATATTAGTTGGAAGATTGTTAAAGTATAAAAAGTTGAGAAGCACTTTCAGAATGATGGTGTTAATAAGAAACAATTCACTTTTCCGTAACAGCAACAAAAATACTGACAAGTATTGTCTATACGAGCTTTGGCAAACTTTGGTAATTTACCAATGTCTTACAATAGTCCTACGAGCATTTATTAAAAAACAAAAAACAGCTGAATCTCAGTATGACAAATTTGCTGGCATTTCAGTGTTTCCTTTCTCCCCAGCTCCACGGATACCTTGGATATCAGTAGAATTGCAACCAAGGTAACTGTAAATACTAGAAACCTAGAAGCTAGTATTTCTCTCAGCCTCGAGAGGACACAGTGTGTTTGGAACTTTCAAAAAGTGACACCTCAGAAAACTTGTTAGTAGTTGACCTATATCAGCTTCCTAGGAAAGCCTCATTCACAGAATGACTTTATTTGACCTGACTCAGGGTTCACTAAGAAAAGCTTCATACCCAGATTATTGTCAGGGAAAAAAAAAAAAAATCAAGGGCAATTATTTAACAATGCAGATGCCCGAAATAGTAAAATTGGTTGAATAATAAGAGGCTAACCAAAAACATCAAAGTATGGTCTGGAAAATGAACTGTCCATGTAAGGCTTTGCAAAGCTCTAATCTATTCCTGGAGTTGTACAAGGCCACACAAGAGCACAGAATTGCACACATGCTCATACAAGACCTCAGAAGATCATAATCTCCCATCTTTTGTTTACTGAGGCTCTGCACAAGCAGGAAGTGAATATTTAGACAGGGTTGTAAACTGTCAAAGTGTTAAAATTCTTCTCTAACACATATGTGTGCTTGTGCATGTGTGTGCATATGTATGTATGTATATGCCTCTGCAGCAAAGGCCAATGGATTTTTGAGTTCTAAGAATTAAAGGGAATCTATTCAATCATTGTTTGACTACAGCTATGTTCTAAATACATGTCCACTGAAAATTAATATGTTAAACCTATTCCCTAAAGTAATGATATTAAGAGTTGAGGCCTTTGGAAGTTGATTAGATCACATAAGGACTGTGTCCTCATGAATGAAACGTGTGCCCTTATAAAAGAGGTCTAAGAGGCGAGGGGTGGTGGCTCATGCCTATAATCCCAGCACTTTGGGAGGCCAAGACTGGTGGATCACAAGGTCAGGCATTTGAGACCAGCCTGGCCAACATAGTGAAACCCTGTCTCTACTAAAAATACAAAAAAAAATTAGTGAGGCATGGTGGTGGGCACTTGTAATCCCAGCTACTCTGGAGACTGAGGCAGGAGAATCACTTAAACCTGGGAAGCAGAGGTTGCGGTGAGCCGAGATTGGGCCACTGCACTCCAGCCTGGGCGACAGAGAGAGACCCTGTCTCAAAAATAAATAAGGAGGTCTAAGAGATGTATTTTCACCCATTTTTCCATGTGATGACATCTAGAAGCTGCTGTCTTTGACTTTAGATGTTATCTAGGTCTTGGATTTTCTAGCCTTCGTAACAATGAGTAATAAATTATTTATAAATTACCCTAAGGTATTTTGTTACAGAAACCCAAATGGACAATTACTGAATTGAGCAGGTGTATTAATTGGCCACACATGATAAAAGAACAGACTTTATGGAATTATTTCAGGAAAATCTTCCGGCAAACAATCAGCAACAAAACAAAACATCTTGGAAAGGAAGTAGAAAATCTGATTTCCAGAGTTGTCACATTAAGTTGTTTTGAATATCCAGTCTTTAACAAAAAATTGTGAAATGCACAAAAGTATGACTCATTCTGAGGGAGCAAAACTCAATAAAAATGGTCACTGAAGAAGTCTAAATATTGGATTAAGTAGACAATTTAAATCAGCTATTTAAACTATGTTCAGGTAAATCAAGAAAACTGTTTAAAGAATTACAAGTAGAATAATCTGTCTAAATAGAGATCAATAAACTAGAAATTACAAAATAGATCAAATAGAAATTCTGGGACTGTAAATTACAGTAACTACTATAAAAAATTTACCAGTTGGGCTAACAGATTTGAGATATAAATAAATAGCAAATATGGAGATTGTATGATAGAGATTAGCCTGAGTAACAGAAAATGTATGAAGAAAAATGAATAGAGCCTCAGGTCAAATGCGCCATCATGTGCATAATGAATGTGGTACATATGGTGGTACACTTGAAGTGCCAGAAGTAGTAAAGAGAAAGGAGCAGGACACATATTCAAAGAAGCAATGGCTGAAATGTCTTAACATTGATATAAACAAATTTGCACATACAAGTGTTGGGGTGGTCAGACCCAACACCAGGTCATGGGGGTGACAAAGTCTGGCAGAGTCAAAGAATTGAGAAAAAGTTGGGACAGCAGAGGGCCATCGCTATCGTATGGAGGCTGCGAAGGCCCCGAGCTCTGGGAGCCCACGGTATTTATTGGTAATCCAACAAGGAAACAGGTGCTGAGAATGTAGAGGTCAAAAGGGCAGGAGCATGATCTACAGCTGTGACGGTTTAGCATTTATATGGAACATGTTCTGCTA
Source organism: Theropithecus gelada (assembly GCF_003255815.1). Lineage (NCBI taxonomy): Eukaryota > Metazoa > Chordata > Mammalia > Primates > Cercopithecidae > Theropithecus > Theropithecus gelada. The sequence continues at coordinate 103,996,901 of NC_037670.1, forward strand.
CTTGAGAGAATGGGAATAGGAGCCTAGGGTGGCTAGAAGCAAGGAGCCAGCAAGTCTAGACACATTCCAGAGGACATTATGCAAGCCCTGCCTTAGTTTCCTTCCAAACACTCAGCTTTTTCCCAACATGACCCCCTTCTCTTTTTTGTAAAAGAGAAGATATTATTACTATCATTATTACTAGCATAAGAGGTGGCCTCTTTTAATTGAGCAAGTCAATTGCAGGCTGTGCAGCCCTTAATTGCCGGTCAGTGACCCAGTTTCTTTTTTCTTAGCCCTTATTCAAACCGTAGTCACTCTGGTTTGAATGCTTCCCACATACCCCTCCCTCCCCCTTTCCCTTTTACAAGGGGAACCTTAATCCTAGGTGTTGCAGAAGGATGAAGGTCCGTCTTCTGTATCTTCTTCATGCTGAATAGGGGCAATGATATTCCTGCCTATTAGGGTCTCTTGTATTCAAGGGTAGAGAGATGAGTCAAAGCACTGGTTCATTAAGCATCGTGACTCCTGTCAGTCCTCGTTCCATCTTTGCATTCAGATTCAACTGTCTCATGGCTCGTACTGGGGGAACCTGATCTATGGTTGGGATCCATGGGTCCCTCGAGTCTTCCGTTCCATGGTCGTACACATCTGGAAGGCATCCACACGGTTCATTCATCTGCAAAAACAAGCATACCCTCACCTCCACGTTAGTCAATCTACTTAAACAGAAGCAAAAACTTCTGCGGCTGTAGCCAGGAGGCCACCGGTAATGAGAAACAGGTCTTTTCTGATTAACAGAAGGCATAGAGAAAGCAAATCGAGGCTTTTCAAACCTTCAATTCACACTGTACAGGTGGTTCCACTAGATGCTGTGGCTCATGATAGGTCCTTCAGATGTTTGGTGGGCACCCACGTAGGCACCCGATTTTCACCTGGAGAGACAAGCACATCCTCCTTCCCCATAAAGTTATCTTTAGGCAGGGATCGGAGGAAGTAGATTTGAGGTAAGGAGAATTTGGGGGCCTAACGGCTTCTTGATGTTTGATAGGTGTTCCCTCAGAAGTTAGGAATTTCCTTTCTCTCCATATTGGTGCGTGGGCATGGAGGTAAGCATACTTAGAGTCTGTATATATATGTACTTACCCTTTTTCCTTCTCCTAATTCCAGCGTATAATGGCCCCTGCTTTTGCTAGGATGTCTCTCCCTAACACAGGAGTGGGGCTTTTGGGCATAATTAGAAACGCATGTGAAAAGAGTAAATTTCCCCAGTCACAACTTAGTGGCTGGGAGAATTATCTAGTGACTGCCCATCCTAGGACCCCTCGAATAGTGACAGATCTGGAGGACAATTGTCTGGGACAGGACAGTAAGACTGAGAAGGCTGTGCCAGTGTCCAGGAGACAGTTAACCTCCTGGCCCTCAATGCTTAAGCATACCCGGGGCTCTGTTGAGGGCGATGGCATGGGCTGGTGCTTGCCCCAGGCACTCTCAGTCCTGCTGCTGGATCATCTGGTTAGTGGCTTCTGACTCAGAGGACCTTTATCCCCTGGGGGCAGTGGGTCCTTCCAGTGATTCCTTTGACATAAGGGGCATGGATGAGGGAGCAGCTTTTTTTTTTATATACTTTAAGTTCTAGGGTACATGTGTACAACATGCAGGTTTGTTACATATGTATACATGTGCCATGTTGGTGTGCTGCACCCAAAGTGTCCTTGCAGACCACACTGGAAGCAAGCCCTATTAGGCATTCGATTTTTCCAGCCTTTCCCTTTTCCAGAGCCTCCAAAGTTTGCTTGCCTGAGGGTCATGACTATAAGCAGTGGCTTTTTTATCTCGTTTGTCCTGTTCCGCCTGCTCCTCCTGATCTCTATTTTAAAAAAAACTGAGGTTGCCAAGTTCAATAGGGTTTCTAAGTTTTGCTCTGGGCCCAAGGTGGATTTTTGAAGTTTTTTCTAATGTCTGCAGCTGACCGAGTGATAAACTTATCCTTTAAGATTAGTTGGCCTTGAATAGAGTCAAGTGAACGAGAGACATCCCTTCATTCTTCAATGCCTCCCTTTGTCTCTCCAGAAAGACAGGATTTTCTTCCTTTCCCTGTGTTATAGTGGACATCATTGAATAATGTATAGTCTTCCTAATTTTCCTTAGTCCTTCTAGCATGCAAGTTAGCAGATGTGTGTGGCACACCAAGCTCCATGTTCTGATTCTGCGTCCCAGTGATGGTTTACACTGGAAACTGCCGGCTGACTTGTGGGGAATTGTACTCTTTCCTCTGTTGTCATTCCTATCATTGACCTGAGATACCAGAGATCGCCAAACTCTTGGGCTGCAGTTATGGTGGCACTTCTCTCATTTGGGGTGTCTGACCTAGCAGTAACATTTTCTCTCTCCATGTCAAAGGATTGTCCTAACCCTTGTAAAACACCAATATAGCCATCAGGGTTATCTGACAATTTATCTAGGTCTATTTTAATTTGCTTCAAGTCTGACAGGAAAAAAGGTACATACACTTTGGGTCCAATTCTCCAGAATACATCTTAGGGGAGTTTCTCCCTCGGGAGGTTGGAATGTTTCCCATTTGGGGAAAAAGAAAAAAACAGGGATGCCAGCACCCCTAGTCATTCTCCGATTAGCATTAGCCCTAGAGCATCCGCTATGGTCCTAATGCTTATTCCTTTCCAGGGTGTGTAACCAGCCATGGACCTCTGCTTATCGGATTAGTTGCACTCACTGATGTAGCAGTCCTGCACCTGTTTTCCACCTTTCTTGACCACAAAGAAAGGGATCCGGGCTGCTGGATTCTAGTGGTCCTTTACCAGCATGCCCAATATTGCCTTTGTGCTCAGGGGTGAGTCCTAGAGCTGGGCTGGGTCCCAGCTCTAGAACTCACTGAGTATCTAGAACTGGTTGAGTATTTTATAACAACCCAGCTGCCCTATCAAGATGCATTCCCATAAACAGTTCTTACTCAAATTCATTTCAGAGATGGTGTAGGTAACCTTTTGCGTTAGGATTGAGACTTTTTGATTGAGTACTTTAAGGCTTAGCTGAGTGCAAACAGCTTGCACACGTTTGAGCAGACCAATTAGGCAATTTTTCTAACTCTGATAGGGAGACTCTTGTGGAAGCAATTAGTGAATACCCGTTGTGTTTTATCCCCTCAATCACCTGGAACCATCTATCGTCCTGTCCTGAAGGGAGTTCCTCCTAGGTATGGTCAGACTTTTGTATGATCATTAAGATTTAAATCCCCTCTTAGGAAATCTGGGTTAAGGGAATTTTCAGTGGTTAAATCACTTTTTTAAACAGAATAGCCCCATACTTTAAGATTGAGTTAGTAAGCTACCTTTTTGCTTTTACTTAGGATAGCTCTGAACTAGTGAGGTGTGCTCACAATGAGGTTTCTTCAAGTTACTTTACTTTCTTCTGTTAGCAAAGCAGTTGCTGCTACCAATGGAATGTATTTGGGCCATCCCCGAGTTACTGGGTTAAGGATTTTTTCATAGGAAGGCTACGAGTTGTCAGTGGTCTCAGTGCTTTCAGGCTACACCTTTGTTTATTCTGACAAAACTCTCTGCCGATTCTCTCCCATTCATCCAACTCCATAGTCCCTTGTTCTGGGAACCATGGGCAAAACTGCTTTACTGCACTAAAGAGTGATAAATTCTGAGTACTAACCTTCACTCCCCCTCTTTGTAATAAGTGCCTTAAGGAATTTAAATAAGTAGAATGTCTGCTTCCATTTTGTCCCATTTTTTACCCTGGTTCTTCCAAGCCCTCAGCTTTCCCCCACAAGTTTCTTTTAGATATCTTCGGGTAGTCCTTTGACGATGCATCCTCTGCTTTCACTCTCTAGCATTCCTTCACTGTGGTCCTTGTCACCCCACATTGGGCAATCAGGAATGTTGGGGTGATCAGACCCAACACCAGGTCGTGGTGGTGACAAAGTCTGACAGAGTCAAAGGATTGAGAAAAAGACAGTGAGAGAGAAAAAGGTGGAACACCAGAGGGCTATTACTATCGTACGGAGGCTGTGAAGGCCCTGAGCGCTGGGAGCCCACAGTATTTATTGGCAATCCAACAAAGAAACAGATGGTGAGAATGTTGAGGTCATAAAGGGCAGGCACATGATTTACAGCTGTGACGGTTTAGCATTTATATGAAACATGTTCTGCTACTTGAGATAATGGGAATAGGAGCCCAGGGAGGCTAGAAACAAGGAGCCAGTAAGTCTAGATACATTCCAGAGGACATTATGCAAGCCCTGCCTCAGTTTCCCTCCCAACACTCAGCTTTTTCCCAACATACAAAAACCTCAACAAAATCCAGGAAGAATAAACTTAAATATATCAGTATCTAGATACATCATAGTCAAACTGTCAAAAGCCTAATTAAAAAGAGGAACATGTAAAAAGTAAGAGAATAGCCTCATCCTGTATTAATATAAGTGATTCCCCAGTACAATTAAAGCTGATGTCTTATCAGAAATAATGGTGGGAAAAAGGCAGTCAAATGACATATTTAAAAGGCTGAAGGAAAATAATGTCAACCAAGGATTCTACATGAAGAATAGAGGTGCTTCAAAAACAAAAAAGAAATTAAGATATTCTAAGAAAAGAAAAAAAAATGAGAATGAGCTTTGTTAAGCAGACCTGCCACTTAAATGCTAAAGGGGGTTCCTTCAGGAAAAAATAAAATAAAAATGGTAAATAAAAATAAACAGTAACTGAACCCACTTGAAGAAATAAAAAGCATTGAAAAAGATAATTACAAAGGCAAATGTAAAATACAGCATAAACATATTTTTAAAGCCTTTTCCTACATAATTTAAAGCACAATTGCATGAAAGGTAATTTTTAAACTATGCTTATGGAATTATGATTTACAAAGATGTAATGTGTTTGACAATAAATAGCACAAGGGAGGGTGGAGAAAATGTATCTATGTCAGAGCTATATATATGTGTGTGTGTATATATACATATATATACTATATATACTATATAGTATAGGTTATGAGCCAGTGTGTTCGCTCCAAAAATATAGTATATACTTCTAATATATATATCATATATATATAGTGTATATATATTTCTATTCCTCAGGCTAATCTCTATATAGTATATATAATATATATACTACTGAAATTAGAATGTATTAATTATATATAATATATAATTATATATATATTTAATTATAAATATATTAATTAAATATAGTTATTTATAAGGTAAAATTTATGCCCAGAATTTGCTATTTTTTATGTCACTTACTAATTTTAAATCTCTATAGTCTCAATGTTTCCTTATCTTGTATTAAATATTTTCTAGTGTATCATTAGTTTTATTGTTTCTTTTACTAATATTTAAAAAATTTATTTTCTTAGTGGTTTGCCCTGGGCATTAAAATTAATATTGTAATTGAAAACAATGTAACTCACATTAATACAATCTAATTTCAATAGTATATATATAATTATATATTATATATAATTAGAAATAAAAGAAAATAATATAAATATATAATAAAAATATTAAAAATATTTTAAAAATATTAGTACAAGAAACAAAATTAATGATATGCTAGAAAATGCTATTTAACATAAGGAAACAATGGTGACTATAGAGAATTAAAATTAATAAGTGACACATAAAAAATAAATTCTAGGCATAAATCTTACCTTATAAATAAGTATATTTAATGTAAATAGATTAAACACCTCAATTAAAAGTCAAAGATTGAAAGAATGAACAAAAACTATATTTATTTACACAATTTATTGAAGAGACACATATTAGATTCAAACAAAAAATGTGACTATAGAAGAATGAAAAACATACACCCATTCATACAGTAATAAAAAGAGCTGGAGTGGTTATAGTAACATCAGACACACAAAAAAAGGGCTATCAGGCACAAAGGACATTTTTGAATTATAAGGGTGAAATAATTAGAAAAATTACAACTATAATCATGTATGTACCTAGCAATATACCACAAAATATATGAAAGAAAATGTGACATAATTAAAAAGAAAAATAAATTAATAATAATAGTTGGAAACTTTAATTCTTTACATTCAATAATTGTTGGGGAAAATAGAGAATGAACAAGAAAATAAGTATTGAAATATACTATAAACCAAATATACCTAACAGATATATTGAGAACACTTCATTCAGCAGCAGAAGTGTACACTTTATTCTCAAGTACACAAGGAAAATTCTCCAGGTGAGACCATATGGAAAGCCATACAAATTCTTAAATCATATAGTATATGTTCTCTAACCAAACAAGAAAGAAATTGAAAATCAACAGAGGGAAATTGGAAATTTCTCAAATATGTCGGAATTAAACAACATACATAAGAAATAATGGGAAAATAAGAAAATACTTAAAGATGTCTAATTTAAAAAATGAATATACCAAAGAGTATAGAATACAGCAAAGCAGTGTTCGGAGGAAAATTTATACTCTGAAATGTGTACCTAAAAAAGAGGAAAGAATAACATCAGCAAGATGGCCCTCATTTCCCCACAGAATCACAAATTTAAATTAATGGTATGCACAACAAAATACCTATGTGAAAATTCTAGAATCCAGTTAAGAAGTTATTGTATGCCAAGTGAGCACAACACCCAGAACAGCCACATTGAAATGCTTAAGAAGAGAAATTTTACTTTATATTCAACAGCCCCCCCTCCTAAGCCTTCATAGCTCAGTTCTGGGAGAGAAAACACTGGCCCATAATTTAAACTTCAGGGGGAAAGAAGATTTGAGTTATTATTGAATGTTATGGATTTTCAAAGGGCTTCCCAGGGGACATTTTTTGTCTCACCTCATTCAGAATGCTGATGGAACTCCTGTAGTTTGGATACCTGGGGGCTGCTGAAAACAAAGATGAGCAGGAACTGGCTTCCTGTGTCTAGCACAACTCAGTGTAATAAGGAGAAGGGACATAATTTGAGGCTTCTGCCTTGCCAGGAATGGAGAAGAGTAGCGTGTGACTGGCATTTTGGCTCTTTAGAGGACTTCCTAAGGGATTGATATCTGTTCCACCTAATTTGGATACTTCTAGGAAGCCAACATTGATGGCTTGATGCTGTAGACTCAGAGAATTTGCAGTGCTACAGGCAGACATCAAATACAGGAACAGATTAAAAGCTGCTGAAAAGGGCTGGGCGCGGTGGCTCAAGCCTGTAATCCCAGCACTTTGGGAGGCCGAGGCCGGTGGATCACGAGGTCAGGAGATCGAGACCATCCTGGCTAACATGGTGAAACCCCGTCTCTACTAAAAATACAAAAAACTAGCCGGGTGTGGTGGCGGGCGCCTGTAGTCCCAGCTACTCGGAGGCTGAGGCGGGAGAATGGCGTGAACCCGGGAGGTGGAGCTCGCAGTGAGCCGAGATCGCGCCACTGCACTCCAGCCTGGTAGACACAGCAAGACTCCGTCTCAAAAAAAAAAAAAAAAAAAGCTGCTGAAAAAGAAACTGGCAATGCTCTCTAATACAGAAATTACACACACAAGCCCAGGGAAGTTGTATAACCCCCCAAAAATTTATCAGAAGTCCCCAGAATCATTGTCTGGGCTAATTGGTGGAAGTTCTTCTCTGTTAAGCCCATCTATGAAGACAGTAAGAGGTCTATAAAAATAGAGAAAAGTGGCTATCTTTTAAAATATATAGGTATCAACAAAAAGTTATGACGCACACAAGAAAAACAGGGAAACATGGACCAACGAAACAAAATAAGTCTCCAGGAATTGACTCTAAAGGGACAGAGGTATAAGAATTATCTGACAAAGAATTCAACATAGCTATCATAAATATGTTCTATGAGCTCAAGAAAATTGTTCATAAACAAAATGAGAATATCATCAAAAAGATAGAAACTATAAAAAATTAAACAAATTTTGGAGCTGAAAAATGTTATAACTAAAACAGTCAGTATATGGGGTTTAATAGTAGACTTGATCAAGCAAAAGAAAGATGAAGTAAACTCAGGTCCTTTGAAATTATCCAATCAGAATAACATAATAAAGAATAAAAGAAGTAAAGGAAGACTTAGAGATTTATAGGTCACCATTGGGAGAACCAATATATGCATGAAGTTATCCCAGCAGGAGTAACGAGAAGGAAAGAAATCTGATTCAAAGACGTAATTGTTGAAATCTTCTCAAATCTGGAAAAGGATTTGGGCATCTAGATTCAAGAAGTGTGATAGTCTCTAAGTAGGATAAACCCAAAGAAATCCATACCTTAAAAAAGATAATTAAATTGTCAAAAATCAAAGGCAGAGAATTTTGAAAGCAGCAAGAGATAAGAGATTCATTATATGCAAAGAGAACTTCCTTAAGACTGTCAGTGGATTTTTCAGCAGAACGCTTGTAGGCCAGAATGGAATGAGATGATACATTCACAGTGCTGGAAAAAAAAAAAAAAATTATCAATGAAGAATACTATATCAGCAAAAGTATCTTTCAAAAATGAAGAGAAATAAAGACTTTCTAAGACAAACAAAAGTTAAGGAAGTTCATTACCAGTAGACCTGCCTTACAAGAAATGCTAAAAAAAATTCTTCAAGTCCAAACAAAAGAACAATAAAAAGTGACACAAAAACATATAAAAATATGACGTTTGTTGGTAAAAGTAACGATATAGAAAAATACAGAATATTGTAATATTTTAACAGTGGTACATAAATTACTTTTTATTCTGGTTTGAAATTAAAATCACAAGGAATAAAAAATAGTTATAACGATAGGGCGCCTGTAGTCCCAGCTACTCGGGAGGCTGAGGCAGGAGAATGGCGTAAACCTGGGAGGCGGAGCTTGCAGTGAGCTGAGATCCGCTGCACTCCAGCCTGGGCGACAGAGAGAGACTCTGCCTCAAAAAAAAAAAAAAAAAAAAAAGATACGTTAATTGATACACAATATAAACAGATGTAATTTTTTATAACAATAACATAAAGTTTGTAAAAGGAATATTTGTAAATGAAGTTGTTACCAGCTTAAAGTGTTACAACTATATGCTGTTTTATGTAAATTTCACAGTAGCAAAAAAGAAAATATGTATGGGCGATACAGGAAAGAAATAAGAGAGAGATTATTACGTGACACTAAAAAGACAATAATATGTAACAGAACAAGAGAGAAAAAGCGGGACAAAAAATCTACAAGACAATAATAGTAACACCTTCACTATCAATAATTACTTTAAATGTAAATAGATGAAACTCTCCAATTAAAAAAGAAAGTGGCTGAAAGGATATTAAAAAAAAAAAAAAGATCAAATTACATTCTGCCAACAGAATTTCTTCCAGATTTAAGAACATATATAAGCTGCAAGTAAACGGGTGAAAAATAACATTCCATGAAAATGGTAACCAAAAAAGTGAGGGTGGTTATATTTATATTAGACAAAATAAACTTTAACTCAAGAAATGTCAAACCAAATGAAGAAGAACATTATATAATGATAAAAAGGTCAATCTATCAGGGAGATATAACAATTATAAGTACATATGCACCTAAATATATGAAGCAAACAGAAGGAACTGACTGAAGGAATAGACAACAATAATGACAACAAAAAATAGTTGGGAGTTTCAAAACCTATCAAAAATAAATAGATTTCACACAGAATATCAGAAAAAAAAAATACTTGAACAATGCTATGGAAAAGTGGATCTATCAGACACATACAGAACATTTCACCAAAGAGCAGAATACACATATTGGTCAAATGCACACAGAACATCATTCAGGATAGATATCATGTTAGGTCACAAAACAGTTCTTTAAAAATTTGAGGTTAAAATAATACCAAGGATATTTTCTGATCACAATGGAACTAAATGAGAAATTAGTGGCAGAAGGAAAAGTATAAAATTCACCAATATGTAAAATAATAAAGAGGCACACTTTTAAATAACAAATGCATCAAAGAACAAATTAAAAGGGAAATTAGAAAATACCGTGAGAGAAATGCAAATGAAAACAAGACATATCAAAATTATGAGATGCAGCAAAAACAGAACTAAGAGGGAAATTTATAGTGATAAATGATAACTTTTAAAAAGAGGAACAATCTCAATTTTTTTTAAAAAAACTATACTTCAAGGAAATAGAAAAAGCTAGGCTCAAAGTTAAAAGAAGGAAGGAAAGAATCAGGATGAGAATACAAATGAACAGATAACTTTAAAAAATAGAAAATCAAGGAAACTAAGCTTTGGTTTTTTTGAAAAGATTAACAAAATTGAAAAACTATTAGCCAGATTAATTATGAAGAAAGAAGACACAATAAATAAAATAAGAAAAACAGGAGGTATCAGAATTTAAGTTACAGAAATTAAAAGGATTATAAGAGACTGTGAATCTTACCATGAATCATCATTTGCCTACAAATTGGATAACTAACAGAAATAAATACATTTCTAGAAAAATACAACTTATCAAGACTAAATCAAGAAGAAACAAATTCTGTCAGAACTATAACTTGTAAAGAGTCTAAATCTAGTAATCAAATACCTCCCAACAACAACAACAACAAAACCCAAATCAAATGGCTTCTCATGTGAATTCTACCCAACATTTAAAGGAGAATGGCAATCTCTCAAACTCTCCCCCAAAATACAAAAGAAGTAAATAACTCCAAGCTTATTTTATGAGGCCAGAATTTGCCTCATGACAAAACCAGAAACGTTACAAGAAAACTGTAGACCAATATAATTACTATGGTTTTATTGTGTATGTCTCCTGCAAAATTTATGTTGAAAATTTATCCTCAGTACAACCACATTAAAAAGACAGGCCTTTAGAAGGTGATTAGGCCATAGGCTATTAAAGACCCTGCCATCATGAATGAATTAACACCTTAGAAAAGAGATTGATTGGGCAAGTTACTCCTTCAGTCACTTCTGTCTGTTTCTTCCTGGGAGGTTATAGTGTTTGTCCACTCTAGAGGATGCAGTAACAAGGTGCCATTTTGGAAGCAGGAATCAGCCCTTACCAGATACTGAGCCTGCTGGCACCTTGATATTGGGCCCCTTGGCCTCCAGAATTGTGAGAAATAAATTTTTATTATTTATAAATTACCTAGTGTCACTTATTTTGTTATAGCAACACAAATAAACTATGACAAAATTGGTAGAGAGGAGTGAGAGTGTTGCTGTAACAAATACCTGAAAATATAAAAGTGGCTTTGGAACTAGGTAATAGGTGAACGCTGACAGTTTTGAAATACATGCAGAGAAAATCTCTATTGTGGTGAAAGGAGTATTGTGGGTAATTCTGCTAAGGACTCACAAGAAGAGAAGAGCTGTACAGAAAGCTTAAAGATTTTTCAGGGATTATCTAAGTGAATGTAAATAGAATATTGGTAGAAATATAAATCTGAGGAACCACAAAATATCTATGAGAACTAATAAATGAGAGCAGCAAGACTGTAGGATACAAAAATCAATGTGCAAAAACACTTATATTTTACAAAGGACAATTAGTAAATGAAATCAAAAACAAAACTGCATTAAAATAGCTAAAAAAGTATAAAACACTTAAGAACAAATTCAACAATTGGAATTCAAAACATATACATTAAATACTAAAAACATCTTGTTGAAATAAAGAAGACCAATGATATGGAAAGATATATCATGTTCATTAATGAGAAGTCATAGTATTGTTAAAATAGCAATATTCACCAAATTGATCTGGAGGTTCAATACTACCCCTATGAAAATCCAACACTGATTTTTTTGAGAAATTGGCAAACTAATTTTAAAATTTATGTAAAAATGTAAAAGATTCAGAACAATCTAAAAATCAATTTAGAAAGCAGAGCAAACATGCATTTCCTGATTGTGAAACTAACCGTTAAGATACTAATGAACACAGTGTGGTACTATTCATAAAAATAGATATATAAATAAATGAAATAGAACAACATTCCAGAAAGATGCATTTATGGTTAACTGCTTTTTGACAATGGCACAGAAATAATCCAATAAGGGAGGAATAGTCTTTTAATAAATGACATTAGGCAAACAAGATATTCACTATAAAAGATTGAAGTTTTGTCCCTACCTCACACCATACACAAAAGTTGTCTCAGAATATGCCAAAGAGCTAAACTTAAGATTTAAATCTATAAAACTGTGAGAAGAAAATATGGGTGTAAAATCTTCTTATGCTTAGATTGGGCAATGATTTGATAAACATGATAGCAAAATCACATGACAAAGAAAAAAATAGATAAAATGGACATCATTCAATATAAAAACGTTTGTATTTTAAAATATGCCATCTGTAAAGTAAAAATATTCTTGCAAATAATATATCAGATAAAGGACTTGTATCTAGAATATATAGTAAAAATTTCCAACTGGGACAGAAAAGACAAATAACTCAGTTTAAAAAATAGGCAAAGGATCTAAATAGAGATTTCGCCAATGAATGTATAGAAGTAGCCAATAAGGACATTAAAAGATACTCAACGTTATTAGCCATCATAAAATGCAAATCAAAACCACAATGAGATACCACTTAACCCTCATTACAATGACCATAGTATAAAATACAGACAGCATTAAATGTTGGTGAGGATGTACAGAAATTAGAACCCTCGATTCTAATTAGCTACGATTGCCGGCACCCACTACCATGCCTGGCTAATTTTTTGTAATTTTAGTAAACACGGGGTTTCACCATGTTGGCCAGGCTTGTCTCGAACTCCTGACCTCAGGTTATCCACCCGCCTCAGCCTCCCAAAGTGCTAAGATTATAGACGTAAGCCACCAAGCATGGCCTGGGATGTTTCATGGCTCGTGTGATTTTTAAAATGGTATAGCCACTTTGGAAGTAGCTGGTTAGTTCCTCAAAATGCTACACATAGAGTTATTATATAAGTCAAAATTCCCATTCCTAGGTATATACCCAAGAAAAAGAAAACATATATTCACACAAAAATGTATACATAAATGCATTCATAGCAACATTATTCAAAATAGTCCAAAATTTAAAATAACCTAACTTCCTATCACATGATCAATGGATAAGCAAAATGTACTTTATCCACACATTGGAATGTTACTCAGTGATAAAAAAGAATGAGTCTCTGATACATGATACTGATACTGCTTCATGGACGTGAAAATATTATATTGATTGAAAGAAGCTATTCACAGAAATATTACATATCATATGATTCCATTTATATAAAATGTCCAGAATAGAGAAATTCTTAGAGACAGAAAATACATAAGTGGCTACCCAAGGCCTGGGGGAGGGGAGAATTGGAAGTGATGTTAATGGATGCAACCTTTTTTGGGTGATGATAATTTTCTAATACTGGATAGAACTGACAGCTGCATGTCTCTGTGACTATATCAAAAATCATTGAATTTTACACTGTAAAAAAGTGAATTATATATGTATTTTATCTCAATAAAGCTATCATAAAACTGTAATTTTTACTGAGGTTTCTGAGATCAAAGGACATAAAAGCCATTCATGGTCTGCCAACTTAATTTACAACAAACCAAATAATTTTAAATATTTGTCAAAAGCAAAGTCCCCAATTATGGAAATAAATTTTTTGCTTAATAAATTTAGGCTTTCATCATAATCCTGAGAACAATGATGTGTGAAGGAATAATAATAAGCCAAAGTACTAAACAGTGATAAACTAATACTGGTTTGATATAGATCTTTGCATTTGGTTAGTTGAGACCTCTCAAAAGAATATTTTTAAGTTGTTTCAGCAAAGCATTTGGTGAAGTTATGCTTATTTTTGGAGAATAGAGGACCTCTGCCTTGAAGTGAGTCAGAAGCCATATTTAATCAGTGTTCATTTTATTCATATATTTCATAATCATCAAAACTAGTGGGGACACAGAAAATCAAGGAGTTAAATAAAACGTTTGTGGGCAATACAAGGTTTCTTTTCAAAGCCCCGTAGTCCTAAATTGAAGAACTAGACTGAAGCACAGAGCATTAATCCACTCATCTTAAGTTATTTCCATCTGCAACTACAATAGATTTAACAAATAAATACTACTCAGATATAATAGAGAATGAATATGGTACAAAATGAAATTCATGCATGGGATGATGATGATTATTATTATTATTTTTATTTTATACTGAGTTTCACTCTCTTCGCCTAGGCTGGAGTTCAATGGTGCAATCTCCGCTCACTACAACCTCCTTCTCCCAAGTTCAAGCAATTCTCCTGCCTCAGCCTCCTGAGTAGCTATGATTGCCGGTGCCCACTACCATGCCTGGCTAATTTTTTGTAATTTTAGTAAACACGAGGTTTCACCATGTTGGCCAGGCTTGTCTCGAACTCCTGACCTCAGGTTATCCACCCGCCTCAGCCTCCCAAAGTGCTAGGATTATAAACGTAAGCCACCAAGCGTGGCCTGGGATTATACTTATAAAGGTAGAGAATGTTTATTTGAATAATAACAAAATCATTTGATCCACAAAACAGATGGAACTTCAATTACTAGATAGACTACCTTTTTCCAACTACTTTCCATTAGAATATATTATAAACAAAATATATAGATTATAAGCAAAGTAATATATTTAATACAAAATTTAATAAAATTAATTTTTTTAACACCGTTCACTATGAAACTCAATTATTTCTCAGCTATATTTATGACAAATCAGGACATATGCAGTAAAAATGCTTATATCTAAATATTATTTGCTCCAAAACTAATATATATGGAGAATACATTTTCGTTATCTTTAGAAGCCTATCACCTTGCTTTACTCTGTTTTATAAATAGCAATAATATGTATTATTTACCAAATATGATTCCTACTAATGAGCATGAGATAAAGGTCCTTGATGAACAGATAAATTTTACAATCACATCTCCTCAAACTCAACCTCCTTTTCCACCCCACGTACCCTGATCTCCTATCATTTGAAACAACTTCTATTTTTCTCTGCCTGCCATAGCACATTTTTAGCTTGGAATATTCTGTCTTGAATGCTCTTCCTTACTACCTACATTAGACCACTTTCCTACTCATGATTTAGGGCCAGCTCAAATACTATCTTAACAAAAGAGTCATTCTACCTTCTCAGTCAAAATTAAACATTTATTCTTTGTGTCAATAGCACTTGAATGTATAATTAGAATACTTATCAAATTACTGTGCTTGTTTATATATTTATTTCCCTGATTAAACTGAGAAAAAAAGAATAACTTTCTATTTAGTTTCCTCAGAATCTGCCCTGATGTTTAGCTCAAATAGATGTTAATGAATATTTATTGAATTAATTAAAAATCAAAAAATTCAAACCAACAAATGTATAACTGTGTTCTCTGTCTTGTTCAAGCTGAGGAATACATAAACTGGGTTACTTTAGAGAATAAATGAGCAAAGAAAATGAGCGTTTAGTGTTCTTTAGGTTCCCCAAATTAGCAACTAAATGGGAAAATATCTGCAGAAATATAGTCTACACACACACACATACATATACATACCTACACACACAGCCCACCCATCTGATGGCTGCATTTTATTTTCCTTCATCCCCAAATAACATCAACAACTTTGTGTGTGTGTGTATGTGTGTGGCCATTCCAAAGGGCAATGATCAAATTTTCTGTTCCAATTTATTTTGAAATTTTGGGTGAAGAGTGGAGTAAGCATCATATTTAGAAAAACATGAAAGTTTCCATTCTCATGACAACTATTTCTGCAACCAAGGATGCATTTTTCTGCATAAATACAAATGCCAGACTTGTTCATAAATATAACATATTTAGGTTATCCCACTATAGGAGTTTGGAGAGTATAGCAGGCATATGCTCCCCTATCCTTCAATCTGAGAGAAATTTTTCTCTACATCTCCTAACTGTAAAATGTTAATACTACCAGGAGGAGCTACAAAATATTAGTAAAACATATAACATATTATATAGAGCTGGCAGAGTGGAGATTAGGCAAAGAGTGAAATCATTGACCACAATATCAATTGCCTCTCCAAATTTAAGTTTCAAAATTAAAAGATAATCATTTTTAGAATTTAATTAGCTTACAGCAACTTGGAATGGAAGTGCACTATAATAACTATTTTTTATTCTCCTTGAAAACTGACTTCGCAGAAAGTCATAGGAAAAACTAGATTTCAAAAACTGCTATCAACTTGAATTTGAGTTTGCAGTTAAAAGACTTTCTGGAGGTTTCTCAAGAAAATACCTTTTTAATGAATCAAGTTCAATTCAAACTTTCACACCTCAATAGATAAAATAAGAGGGCTCAATTTTTAATTAAGTGGGTTCAGAATGTCTATATCTTTATTCTTCTCGTCATATGTGGTGGTCTTAAATATGTGGGCAAGCAAATATGATAATGAAAACCCTTAAAAGTCAGAAAGCACTGCTTCTAAAATTAGAAATGCCATTTGTTTTTCTATTTAAAGAAACAAAAAGATGTTTATAAAAATAAAAGCGAATTGTGTGTATTATGGAATAGAACTATTTCTTGGCATAGTATCCTTTAACATAATATGTTTTAAACTCATATTAAGTTCCGGACATTGAGAATAGAATAATAAACAAATTCAACAAAATAATCTTCATCTTCTTAGAACTTATATTCTAGATGGGAGAAACAATACACAAATAAATTTATAAAATAAATGGCATATCATATGGTATTAATTATTTGGAAAGAAATAAAGCTAGAGACAATGATACTAACTATTGGGTAGAAAAGATGCATTTTTAAATATACCAGACATAGAAGGCTGTATGGGAGGGTAATATCTGCATATCAACTAAAGGATGTGTTCAGGGCAAGACTGTACCAGACAGGTGCAAAGGCAGGTGTGAAGGCATTAAGATGAGGGTGACCTAATATGTTGGGAGAATGATACAAATCAAAATTTAAAAATATATAATATCACAATATTTCAGAAAGTGGCAAGGTGAATGCATGTGTGTTTAGCTTGAGAGATCTGTAAGATTTGTTTTTCCCCTAACCTGTTAAAATTAAAGCATCTCAATCTACAGAGTGACAAATTCTATAATCAACAAATACTCATAGTATATTTATAATGAATATAAAATACATAGAAGATATGTTCTTAACCATTTAAAAATAAGATTGGTGTTTCAATGTCACTTATGCTACCAATTAACTCTGTGACTTTGAATAAGTCAAACTCTGTTTCCTCAGTCATAAAATAATATTTCTTTGACTTTATACATTACATAAACTGGAAATTCTGAACATCCACTGGGCATCTGTTTTGAACAGTTTTTATGGTTAGATGCAATAGGTAAGATATTGATGTACAAAGTGTCCTTCCTTGTAGGAAGGGGCTTGTCTTGGGAAATAGAAAGGTGAGGGGGAAGGGCAGAGACAGACTCTGTATCCAGTAAAAAGTCCTGAGATAGGTGCTGGCAGAAAGGGCTTTCGGAGTTCAGAGCAGAAGATCATATAAGGACAAGTGTATCTAATAAGTCTTCATGATAAAGATAACGTTTTACATTGAAGAATGGTGGACTTGGGATAAGTTCAAACTTGTGAGGAAATAATTTGAGGCAGAGGATGCTGTATGACCAAGGCTGCACTGAGGAAGTGGAGATTTCTTCAACATTGGCAGAGAGGCCAGAGGCTATGATGAGAACAGATCAGATAGATAATCAGTTTGCAGAGCTACTTATACATAAGAAAAAATAATTTCACCTGAGAGTACTTTCAGGGGGGTTTGATATGGAAAATATCATAAAAACAGAATTTGAAAGAATATTTGAAAGCAAAGATCACAAAAAGCAAACCATTACAATTAAAGCATGAGGTCATAAGGCCATAAATTTGAAACAAGAAACATTAAAGCATTCAGTTGACTGTATGAGGAACAGTATGATACTGAGTATCACTAAACTTTTCAGTCTAATGACTAAAAGAGTAAAAACAAGAATGTTTTGAATAAAATTTAGCTTGGTTTGGAACAAGTAATTAGTTGATAATATCTAACAGGTATTTCAGAACAAGACTGGTCTTAACCAAAATTCAGACTAGAATCTTGTAATAGCAATAGGTACTCTATGTTGACTACTTACTATCTCAGAGGTACTTGCCTATTCCTACACCAAACCTATTAACTTTTATTTATTTATTTATTTTTTTAAAAAGGGGACTCTGAAGTTTGTATAATTACACCACTCTCAAGGTAAGTGGTAAAACTCGGATTAGATCTGATTCAGAGCTTACCTTTTCAATGAGGCTAAGACATAAATAAAACATTCAGATAAACATGTTTATGAAAATTCAAGTATGGGCTGAATGTGATGAATCAAGAATTAAATGGTAGGTTTAGAAAATTAGTGGTATTAAATCAAGGAAGTGGGCCTGATCTACAATTTAAAAGGAAAGAATACTGGGCAGCAATTAAGGGGAAGGAAGTTGTTTGGTACATTTAGGATTAGCTTGATGAAGGCTTGCAGATGGTAGAGGGGAGTATTGACTGAGAGCAGAAGAAATTGCTGAGCCAAGATCTGCTAAAACAATAAAGCTATCTGGTCAAAAGCTGGAAAAGCCCTGCTCAGACCTTGATCTGCTATATCAGGTAATAAAACTTTGTTGGCTTAGAGGCTTCAAGGCCTTGGGTGATAACCATGAGAACATAATTTTAAGGAAGATTTACTAACTTAATTGTTCAAGTTTAATTTCGGTAAATCACCTTTTAAATAATGCTTTAAAGTGTGGAAATTTTATAAATAAAAATAAATTTTTCTTTTTTCTTTTTGTTTTTTTTTTTTTGAGATGGAGTCTCACTCTGTTGCCCAGGCTGGAGAGCAGTGGTGCTATCACTGTAACCTTTGTCTCCCAGGTTCAAGGGATTCTCCTGCCTCAACCTCGTGAGTAGCTGGGATTACACGCATGCACCACCATGCCCAGATAACTTTTGTATTTTTAGTAGAGATAGGGTTTCACCATGTTGGTCAGGCTAGTCTCAAATTCCTGACTTCGTGATCTGCCGCCTCAGTCTCCCAAAGTGCTGGGATTACAGGCGTGAGCCACCACACCTGGCCGTGTCTCTCATTCTTTGTGCTAATGATGTAAGTTATATTGAAGATGCTTTGGGAAGCCAACTTGGAGACATGTATGACTTAAGTCTTGAGAAAAAAATAATAATTTGATTTAATTATTTAACATTATAAAATTAAAATCTGGCCTATAATAGGCATAAATAAATATTTAGTGATGAATGAATGGACAGGGTATTTGTTCAGTCATTCATTAATCAACAGTTACTGAACTCATACCACGTATCACACACTATTGGGATAAAGTGATAAAGAAAATAATGTTTTCTTTCTCAGAGTTCACCATCTAGTGGGAGAGGAAAAAAGCAAATAAACAATTATAAACCAGTTTCAAAGTGCTATTCTAAAAATATGTATGGATGTCTAAATTTTCCTGGGTGGAGAGTGGAGTGACAATAGAGTTACTATTCACAAAATGGTAACAACTGAATTGATTTATGAATGATGAGTAGAAACTTACTATAATTTTTATTGTAATTTTCCATTGCACAAGTTAAGAAAACAAATATCAGAGAAGTAATTGCCACAGAGCTTATAACTAATGGTAGGTAAGGAGGATGAGAAATAAAAAATCAATTTTTTTACATTGTAGGCTTTCTTCATCCTGTTATACCATATTAACAGATGAAGCCATAGAGGCCCAGAAATTTGTTTAAAATTATACAGTTCATAGCTGAGACAGAGAAACAGAGAGTTTTAATTTAGATCTAATGTTCTGTATTATTAGTATTTAATTGTGTAGACACACAGGGCATAGGAAATACTTAGAGGCATGAATTTGTGTAATTGAATTATTGGCACTAACATTTTAATGATACCCTCCTGATATCAAAATTGGGAGAATTATAAGCCTTTCTCCATTTGTGTATTCTTGCCTCAATTGTTTCGCAAATCCTGACTAATTTTTGAGATTATTCACCAAACATAACCAGTATTTTCCTGTTGGAAAGTACTTTCCAGTATTGTCACAGAGAGACCTGTCCTAGACCCAAAGCCTGGAGTGCCCCAGGATATTGCACTGTGGTGGTTTCCAGTGGAATTTCAAGCCAGTCAGTCACTCATTGAATTAAAGCCGGTCATTCACTCACTGAATTAAAATTCAGCCACATTTTATTAAGTATCTACTATGGGGTGGGGACTATACAAGTTTTGGATACCACTATATAAGGAATAAAGCTTTTAATCTAAAAGAGTATCTGATCAGTCTGATACTTTATCCCCCCCAAAATCAGGCAATTTCTGAGACTGTTTTTGGTCCCAATATTGTATTTTATGTTTGATGTATATGAATCCGGCTGCGTTAAGCCTTCCCATTACAGAAACACAATTTTGGTCAATAATAAATAAAGTCTGACTAAAAATAATTCTGAGCATATAGTCTTTGATTCTAACATTTTATCTGTAAAAGTTGTTTTGATATTTTAGTGTATCTCTTTTTTTTAAGTTCTAAGTATACTCAAATTACTCCATATACCAGAAACGGCATGATATATAACCTTTCATAACAGTTGAATGTCGCATTTTTCTTATAAATGAATTTTATCTAGTCTGACAGTCTTTTTCTGAAACCTGTAAGCATAAAATTAAAACAGCGAACACCTATGAAAATGGTTCTCTGAATTAGTTAAATTTATGGCATGCATCTGATGTGGCACTGATAAGAATATTCCTTACTACTATTTTCTGTCATTTGATTTATTTAGTTAAAATAATAAGAAAATAATCCTGAAATAAGAACCCAGAAGAAATGGATTTAAAGTGAATAACAGTCAAAATAAATGAGACATTTCAAAATGTAATTATGAGATAATTGAAAATCAACTAATTTTCTTATCTTTATGACCATCTAACTTTCTTAATCCCAAAAATCAGTTGACTAGTCATAAGAATATACTTAATTCTTTTTCTAGAATGGTATAATAAAGTATTTAGATACAAATTAATTACCTGTTTCTGAAAATACTACTTAAATATAAATGTTTGTTAATGTTTGGTCAGTTAGAAAGTATTGAACCGTCACATCTCAATCCCCTTACCACTATAAAACCTAGTAGAGAATCAACGAATTTTTAAGGGTTATTTTTTTTATTTTTTATTATTATTTGTATATTTCTGTGTAGATATTCCATAGTAAGACTGAGTTAATAAAAATAAATACTAATCTTACATAAGAACTAAGAAATATAGATATTGCCATATATAGTTAGTAAAGATGCATAAGTTATTTCTTTAAAAACAAAATGTATGTCACAGACTTTTTATTTTTCATAGGTGTTTATTCATATTTTCTAAAATGAATATGAAGAACTTTCATGAATAACAAGTAATATAAAGGGAAACCGATTTATTCATATGAAGAAGTTGCAGGGGACTCCAAATTCATAGCCTAGTTCATAGTCTTTCCTTGATGAGAAGGAAGCTCTTTACATCCCAAGTCAGAATATTTAGATTGCAAGTGAGGTAGAAGAGTGCATTCTCTTATACAAGTGTAGATAATGATAGCCACCACAGATTGAACAGTTGTCCCTTAGAGCATTGTTGTTCTTCCCCACAAGAAAACTGAGGTTGAACATAACTTGTGCATTGCCAAAAATCAATAAACATGAGCAGCAGATTGGAGCTTCCATGTCTCTGATAAGGAAGCCTGGACTTTTTCTGTTAGCAACTACTTTCCAAAGAGGAAAATGCCTTTTCATGTAGATAGGTAGCAGAGAAGAAAAATAAAACTTCTTGCAGCCAAGCTAGGCTTTGATATTGATAGGCCCACCTCTGCCTAGAAATGTTTTACTCTCACAATTTCTGCCTGAAATTTGTCGACTACAGGCAACCTGTTTAAGTGGACCTGCCTCTGGGGAATTGCTTTCTGTCTGGGTAAATTAAGGCTGCATACACAGATCCCTAAGATGAGGCCAAGAACCTGTGGTGCTTATATATGATGGAGTTGAGGAGGAGATAAAAAAAAAAAAAAGTGAAGAAATGGAACTGCCTTGATTTAGCAGTTTTGTTTTTATTTGATAAGAGAAACAAGCAAGCAAGGGAACAGAATAAACACATTTTTTTTCTTTTGTCACATTTGTCAAATGACTAAATTAAGATTTGTTGAATAATAAGACAAGGTGCCTAGAGAGGTATTTGGGAGACTGTCCCTATTAGCACTGTGATAAAAATTTGTAAAAGCAGAGGCTGGGTGTTCATCTGTCAGAGCCACTTTAGGAAAAACTATTGAATTTGCTGGATTCCTGGCTTCCTTCTATCGCTGAAAAAATTTTATGTTGAAAAATTATATTTCCATGAACTTTGAATTTAGAGCACAAAGGTGGTGCGGGAAAGAAAAACATTTCAATGTAAATAAATTCCAATATATGAAACCCATCTACTCCCTGCCAACATGTTCATGTAATATAGTTAGCATTCTTGTTGGCTAACCATACTAAATTTGAATTGGGGAGAAACAATATATTTTATTTTTAACATGCAACTTAAATGTTCAATTTCCTTTGGTTGACATGAAAGACTTTTTATTGCAATAAAATGACACTGGAAGTTCTATCTAAAAATAAAATATGTGACTATAAAATGCATTCATCAGTTATTTTTTCCCTCTTTCATCATTTAATTGCCTGATTTTCCATAAATATGCTAAAAAAGGAACAGAATGGATTAGTTGAGCTCAATTTACTTCTCTGGACAAGATCTGAACAATTAAAGAGATCAATCCTATTTATAATATTTTCTCATTCCAATATTTCCCAGGTTCGAGTATCTTTCTCTTTTATTCAGAACATAAAATCCCACATATCACTTTACTAATTAGAAAAGATTTTTTAAAAATTCCACTAGCTGTGAATATATCTCTCATTGCCATATCATTGAACAAAGTAGTATACTTTAAAATCAGCTTTAAATTTAAAGAAATTAACAATATGCCCCCATATTAATTGTAATCTGCTGGAACATCTTGGATGGCATAGTGTTATAATAGTGATAAGCTAAATCAAAGCAGATCTGTTCTGAACTGTTTTCAACCTCAGCACATCAAGTAAAATGGCTACTTGTTCCATATGTTGTTTATTCTGAAATGTGAAGGATAGTTTATATTAAACATCTGCCTGCATATTGCTTCTATAACCACATTCATGCAAGAAAAAAATCACAAACTTCATTGAGTGTTCTATAACCTTTAAATATACAACATAATAACATTTTCTTTAGGCTGACAATAAACTAGGCATTCAGCTTTGATATAATTTTCAGAGGGCTTATGTTGCCAGAATCCTTGGTATATTTTATATCAGTGCAAAGAAAGATGAGTGACTGCAATCAATGAGCCCATTAAAGGCTTCAGTTTTGTTTTGTTTTGTTTGTTTTTTCTACATTAAAGGTTTTAAAAGTCCTTCAAATGTCCCTTTTAATTAGAAGTAATTTTCTACGTCTTTGCCTATTTAAAGGCTTCTATACTGACTCTAATATATGCTTTGAACAAATCTCAAGTTGCATTTTTAAATACTTACCTTTTTGAAAATGAGCTACTCATTTATGTTCTGGATGTACCTGGAAGTGCTTAGGTTTTGGATTTCACACTGCTTCTCTGGCATCTGCTGTGTGCTGCCTGCTGTTTCCCTGTACCAAAGAAGGACCTCAAAATCTGCTCATGGGTGACAACTTTTCACAAATCTTTTTTATTAAACACTCACTATGCTAGCCTACAATATGTTTTCATTCTGTGTGTTCTTACAGCTTATCTCCTCTCTGCTCTTCTTTTGGAAACAAATACTGTGATCTTCTCTAAATATTTTAATCATTATTTACTGTTACACTATCTTATATCTATACCCAGCATCCTTAGACTCTTTGAGAGCAGAAACCATTTCACATTCTTTACATGTTTCTTACATTTTTTTTCTAGCCTTTGTATTAATTGGTTAACTTGACATTTTAATGTAAGAATATATTTCTCACATTTGGAGAATCAAAGTAAATTTTGAGCCTAAAAAGTCATTGTTTGCCTGAAATCAGATTTCTTAAGAAAGAAAAGACCTGATGTTGGAGAAGGGCTGCAACAATGTCAAATAACCTATTCTATAAAGGTGCACTGTTTCTCATCCATGTAGGTATATACATTTCAATCTATTTATTCTAATAATTGAGATATGTTCAGTGATTCCCTTATGTTATCTTGTTGCAAAACAAAATACATTTCCACAGTCTACAAGAACTCTTTACTCAATGGTTCTTAATATTGGCTGCACAGGAAAATAATCTATGGAACTTTAAAAAAGACAGAGATGCTCAGGCACTTAGTGGAACAATTAAATTAGAATATACAGAGATGGAACTCAGGCACCAAATTTTATTTTTTGGTATTCTTCAGATAATTGTAATATTCAACCAGGATTAAGTACCACTAGTTTAAAAGAAAATCAAAATACGCAAAAGTAGACGGAAGGGTAGCAAAGAGAAAATGAGCCCTGGTCCAAAGGCAGATCCAGAAAAATGTGAATATATATTGGAGCCCTGCTCCAAAGACTGATCCAGAGAAATGTGAGTATATCCTCTACTCCTATCCTGAAAGACAGTTAAGATTGTGCTGTGTCCCATGTGCATGTGCCTGCATATTGTGCCAACCCCCGGTGGTATGTAAATTCCCACCAATTTCAGTTACTACTTCAGCTTAGTGACACAGCTTAGACGTATGAAATATTTCTGAACTATGAGGTAAATACTAGTCCAATTAAACTCAGTTCATTAAACTAGAATAAAGGATATAGTCTACTTCTATCTCCTCTGCACTTCTGTTGTTTTCCTCGGTTTGCCTTTATGCTTAATCTCTGAGTATTGCTATCAGAAAATGTCTCTGACTCCAGTAATTTCCAGTAACATAGGATATAGTTGAAAGAAGTAGTGCTATACGGATTAAGTTCTGTAAGTTAAGAGACAATATAAATAAGGCAGAAGATGGACAGTTATTTGATGCAACAGAAGCAAAGCTTTATCACCATTAACAGCCAACTGAAAATTTATTTAAGGCCACATAGAGCAAAGGATGTCAAGGTTCAATTGGAAAGGAATAATCTGGGGTTTACTTTTTTTTTTTTTTTTTTTTTTTTTTTTTTTTTTTTTGGGTTTTGGGGGGGGGTTTTTTGAAATATGTGTTGGGTGTTTCCTGTACACCTTC